>NC_047151.1:300000-600000 GCF_009819705.1 Hippoglossus hippoglossus | reverse complement strand
AATTCCTAGCAGAATTTCCAGTGACAATGGCAGACACTTCGTAAACGAAGCTGTCAAACAACTCGGTTCTCATCTAACTATGGATGTGCGAACACACTGTGCATATCATCCAGCCAGTGGTGGAGCTGTGGAACGAGAGAACGGCACACTCAAAACTAAACTTGCAAAATGCTGTGAAGACACAGGTCTCGCATGGACAAAAGTCCTGCCTCTGGTGCTGATGTACATGAGGATGAGAAAACGAACCAGATCTAATCTTTCACCTTATGAGATTCTTTTTGCAACTCCTCCCCACATTAGTGTGGATCCTCCGTCTTCTCCGCTTCCATCCACAGACTTGTGTGATCATGATATGTTGTCCTATTTCTCTAACCTGACTTCTTCTCTTTCAGACATCAGGAAACAGGTGGCAAGAGCCCTACCAGGTACTGCTCACAACCCACACAGCAGTGAAAGTTGCTGAAAGAGCCACCTGGATCCACGCCAGCCACTGCAAATGAGTACCAGCTCCATCTGACCAGCTGACGCCTTCAACTCAAAGCACACACACTGATACTTCCACAGGTTGAGAAGCACCAAGAGTGAATGATTAACCACACGAGCGTTCTGCCACAACACAGAAGAAATCTGCCTGACAACTGAGACCATGGACAGGCCATGGCATCGATTTCGACATCCAGGGTTGTGTGGCCTGAGAGGCTCACTATACGTGTTACTCATGATCTCCTCTATTATTGTTTTGCACATTATTCTGTCTAGATGCACTCCTGTAAAAGTCTCTGATGATCTAACGAACTGTCTTTTCCTACGGTGTCCTCTCAGAACCATCCAGCACATGCAAATTTGACTAGACACAAGAGAAGTGATTCAGGTCCCCTTGATCCGTAACTTATTCCCCATCCCTCCCTACCTGGACACTGACAGCACAGATGGTTCTGATGATGATACTCAATTTTAGGTTTTTTTTATGTTATTTTCTCCCCCCTGTGTTTCTTAGTGATTTCACTAGACAAAAACAGCTACTGCAATTATCCTTTCAACTTCATATTTTATGATGCTTTAATTTGAATCTCTGTGAATTTTTAAGGTTGATGTGAGTTACTTTATCAAGTTTGTACATACTTAATCAATTTTTACTTCCTAGCAAGAATTAAAAAGTTTTTACTGGATATTTTCAACCTTAGATATACTGTATGTTGACATTTAACGTTTTATTACATTTTAATATGAGTTACTTTTGCCAGTCAATACAGTATGTTAAATTTTGATAATGGTTAATGAGATGATGATGTTGTTTGACCTGATTTCCTTCCATTTTCATTTTAAATGCTTGCTCAATTACAGGAAAATAACTTTTTTTTCTTTCCACAAAAACAGCAGCGGCTACCTATTGCACCTCCCCGCCATGCATCGATGTTCTAGAACCTCTCCGTGGTGGATGTGACCCTGTACGTACGCAAAGTACCAGGGTTGAAGACTCGTCGATATTCTTCAATGATTATGATGTCGATTATGATGTTTCTTGATTATTTTTCGTTAGTGATCATATTTTTATTGATGATCAAAGGGGGAAGTGTAGTGGAAAATTCAACTGACCAGTGTCTAAGGTAGTGGAAATCCCCCTGACCAGGTGTCTCACTGCTGTGATACTGTCTACCTGACAGGATGGAACCCTTATTTGGCGGTGTCTCACTGCTATGACCTTGATCAACAGGGTGTATGCCCTTATTTGGTGATGTTTTCTTCCAACTGCTACAGCGGACGGACAGACACAGATGATCTCATGTCTTTCATGTCTTTTTTCATATTATATTTTATGAAACACCTCTTTGTATAAGTTCTGGCTTTTGTGAACTTGCGGCCAGTTCCATTTTGAGCACCCGTGCTTGTTGTGTAACCTCTGCAGAGCTTACTATTATAAAGACTCAAAGGCAACTCCAGTCTGAGAATTTCATTATTTCAAATCTCAAGATGAATTTCCATCACAGTTTATTACTTGTATCATAGCTTTTGTTAAATACTAAGAATACTCTGATTTCCCCTTGCAATTTTTAATTAGACTGTCAACTGCCTTTCATGTATCTTTGATGCCATTTCTACTTTCAACCACCAATTCACTATAATGTTCCTCTTTACTGATTCTGATAACTCATGTCACTTTGTTTTATATACCTTTTATTTATTTTCAGCTTCCTCTGTTCTATATATTAAGAATTCCCTATGCAGTGTGTTTTTCTTATTACATGCATTTTGTAAACCTAGAGATTACTTGTGGTTCTCGGATTCAGTTGATTGGGAGGTAAAGCCTTCAGCTACCAGGCTCCTCTCCTATGGAACCAGCTCACAGTTTAGGTTTGGGAGGCAGACGCCATCTCTACATTTAAAGTTAGACTTAAAACATTACTCTCCTTTTTCATTCTGCAGGTATCTCTGACTCTAGAGCTGCAGCATCCAGATCTAACACTTCTACTCAACTAAATTACCTATGTCAAGGAAGTTGTGTTCTCATCCCTGTTTGTTTATTTGGTTGTTTTTAGGGGAGGGAATTTAATGAAGGAACTCTTGAAATGTTGGCATGGATGCGTACATAGGGACAGATCCAGGAAGTTTTATCACTTTATTTACTTTCTTAAACATTGTGGTTTTTGACATGTTCCTGTATTTTCCATGGAATGATTCATGGATCTTGATGAAAAAATAAATCAGGCACATTTAGGGAACTGGGGCCTGTACTAGAAAGCAAGGTTACTGGCTTATCAGGGTAAGTTCAGAGGTAACTTTATGACGTCGGGAGTAACATTGTGGTTTGTGCTGGATATACACTTAATGATTTTAGAAATACCAATTCCAACTCAAACTGTACAAGTACATTGTCTGCGATGTGAAGCCGAAATTTAAGATTTATGTGCTCAGACTTTACATTCCGATCGTCAACCACAACCTGACTGCTCACACTGTGCTTGTAAAATGCCACAGAGCCCTTCTGGTGACATTTAGGTGAAGAATTATTACGAGGCCACAGAATAATAACGAGTGGGAACTAGAGAATTTGTGCACCGTACACTCTTTGATTGAGGCCGCACTGTGGTGTAAACGTTTGCAATAACATAGGGCTCTATCCTCTTTACTGGGCAAAGTGCAGTTATGTACCAAGAGCATGACTGTGCACTTTTGGCATGATGGTGACAGGAAGCAGCTTGCGCATCTGGAAACAGGGTGAGATTGAGATGTAGTGGGTGTGTTCCCGTTGGGATAACCAGACATAGTTTTATACTTTTATCCTCCCCTTTACCTTGTGACAGCCCCCCTCTTTCTCTCTCAATGACTCGTGCAGTCAGCCCTCAAGAAAATGACCACACAAATTATTTTAAACTACAAAATACATCTGTCAGACTAACTGTAATTTGTTCCTGTGGTTTGTGTTATAGTTTGTGCCAAAAAAGGTAATCACATATCACAGCATGAACTATATTAAAATTTTCTCTTGAGATTATTTTATTAGAAATGTAACCCTGCTCAATCTGCACCTGCACTTTTTTTCACTGTTTTAGATGCTCTGTTTTAAATACAGTTATACTTTAAATAAAGTTTCAATCATTTGATACTTGTTCGGAGTTGTTTATGTCCATGAACAGTATTTGAATTGTGAGATCTATATGGTAAACATATGGACATATGTGTAGATTGAATATGGTTCAGTTTTTATTCTGCATTAGTGCATTTGTGGTGATAAGGGGCCTGCACTGCGAAGGGAGGTTACTGGCTTATCAGGGTAAGTTCAGGGGTAACTTTTAGTTAACCGGTACTACTACCGTACTAAGGAGGTTAGGTTAATGGGATAGTTCACCAAAAAATGAAAATTCCCTCATTATCTACTCACCCCTAGGCCGATAGAGGGGTGGGTGAAGTGTTTGAGTCCACAAAACACTTTTGGAGTCTCAACAGTGTTGCAGCCAAAGTGACCCCTTCTTCAGACGTAATAAAACAACAGAAAAAACATCCTCCATAGTGCAGAAACCACTTGGTGGTGTCATCCAAGTGTCTGCAAGCCCTGACATTCATATTCGACTCGAAACAGCGTAATTTACACCATGTTTTAAGCGTAAAAGTCCACTACAGGAAGTAGCGGTGCTAGCGGACATAGCATGACTAGCGATGCGAATGCGCACTCCGTGCGTACCATTAAAACAGGCTTATGACGCCGTTACGAGTCAAATATGAATGTCAGGGCTTACAGACACTTGGATGACACCATACGACTAGTATGGAGGCATGTTAGGTTATGATAATGACTGAATTTAAATTTTTTCTGTGAACTATCCCTTTAAAGATACATAAAATATGAACCCATTTGTCAGTAAAAACAATAGTCTAACAGTATGAGAGCTGATTTGAAATAACCCTTGAGTATTAAATACATTTATATAGGTATGAGAAATCCAATATTCCCCCACATCGTCTTTGGAGAGTGTAGTGGGAACTTGTGATTAACAGAGGAATCAAGAAAAAGAAAGTAGTCTTTCTAGGCTCATTCAATACCTGAAGGTGAATGCTCTTCAGTCAACAACAAGAAGCGCAAAGTCTCTCAGTGCAGCCTGGCTTTTATGATTTCAACCAGAATTGTTGAACATATGTCACTTCTCTTGCCATGCTTACATTGTATGGCACTAGGCCAAGTTAAAAGTGTTACATGAACAGGAGACAGGGTGAGCATCAAACTATGAGGCTGTGGTTTAAATAGAATAGAATAGGATACAATAGAATTGCAATGCCCTGCAAGGTGGTATAAAGAATGCATGTCCTTGATTTTTACCAATACAGAGAAAAATAGTGAGAACTATTTTCATTTTTTTAATCAGCACTTTTCTAGTCTTGATGACCACTTATAGCGCTTTTCAGTACAGTTTAATGCCATTCATACAGTGCATCTATGGGCAGCCCTTTTTCTATAAGGGGCAATTCGAGGTTCAGTATCTTGCCCAAGGACACTTTGGCATGCAAATGTGGAAGACTGGTCACGAACCATCAATTTTCTGGTTAGAGGACGGCCGCTCTACTCCCACAGCCACAGCCGGCCCTTTAGAAATACAAAATATGGCACACATTAAATGGTGCCAAATTTCAGTACCTGTGAGCGCATCCAGGTGAGAGAGTATGTATACGTTAGTGACAGTGAAAGAGACAGTATAAGTTAGATAAAGAGCGAGAGAGCGAGACCATATGACTCACCCCTTAAATCCTATTTACTGCTGCAGTAACTGCAGCTATCATGAGTTCTCGTGATACTTGCAAGTTCTCACAAGACAAGATCAGCGAGAACTTGCAATACTCATGAGTTATCGCGATAACTGCACCAGTAACTAGGAGGAGGATAGCAGAGGACGTTTAGGCTAAAAACATGGTTTAAATGATGCCCTTTCGAGTCAAATTTGAATATCTGGGCTTATGGACACTTGGATGACACCACGGGAGCAGTATGGAGGCATTTAAAGTTATTTTTGGGTGAACTATCCCTTTAATCTTGACATAATCCAATGTCATTGACCTTGTCATGCAATTCCAGTGGGTGGGCTGCTGATCCTTTTCTGTGACATCACTCCCATGAAGTAATGTGATTTCAGTCCCATGATATCCATGCTAACCTGTAGTAAAAGTCCTGTAGACTAAATTTCGTTAGAACATCAAATAAACAGACTGAAGTTTAGGTGTCCCACATTCCCCAATGTCCCAGATTACCCAAATTAACCCTACTATAGAATCTTCATTTGTAATATGATTGAAATGTAAGTGCATTTTAATGTGACAACACTTAGGATCCTCTTATTATAGTCTCTCTATATTATGATATTTGGCAGTCTATATTTAGAATATCTTTATTATGCTCTATTAGTTCATCATGTGCACTCAGTGGTTCTTAATGTGGGTGTGTTTGATTAAAAGGACTAATGCAATTCCTGGTTTCCACCATTTATCTGTCAGATTTGGCTGCAACACTGTTTACCCCAGAGAGTGTTTTGTGGATTCAAACACTTCACCCACCCCTCCACCGGCATAGTGGTGGGTAGATGATGAGTGAAGTTTCATATTCCAGGGGACTATCACTTTAAAGCCTGACGGGAAGCTTCAAAACAGAGGAAGATCACAGACACTATTCTGATCAGAAATGAACATGGTTCATGTTTCTGTGAGAACAATGATTTTTCGGATTCAGAGTAACATCAGTGTCAGGTTGGGAAAGGAAAGATTCTGACTCAGCTGACTAAAGTAAAGTGAACAACAAACTGACGTCATCAGAGGGCGACTCGTGCACTTCATAGAGACACAACATTTGAGCTGCACACAGTCGGGGACTGCTCCAGGTATTTTACATGTCTCTCCGATCACACACCAGCGTGTGGATTTGTTGACACCCGAGCCCTGACGCGCACACCTGTCCGCGCACGAACACAGACACAGCCGAGACAATGATGGCGGACTGTGTCGGCTTCCAGGCGCAGATAGCCTCGATCATAGAGATACTGGCCAACTCTGCGGTGGCGGAGATCTGTAAACTGGTGGACGATGGCTTCGCGGCGCTACGTTCCCAAATGGAGCAGGAGCGCGACAAGAGCGAGAAGGAGAACGACGCGCTGCGGCAAAAGCTGCGAGACATGGACGTGAAGATGAGGAGCTACCAGAGGAAGATGAGGAGAAGAATTCAGCGGGAGGAGTTCAGGCCACCCGAAGGTAAAGAGGTGGAGGAGACATTAGTCTGAGGGAGGCAGGACACACACACATGTCCTCATATACACTGTCATGAAACCACACTAACTTCATGAATGTTCCAACCTGGTAACCCATATTTTGTATCTTATTGATGACCTTTAACTGATCTATGAAACACGAGCAATGATACTAATTGCAGCTCATTCTACCTTTGTAACTGGCCTCCACTGGTCTGCAGCTGAGTAGACACTGTTGGTTTTCTTTGAGGTTTCCACATGACCTACTGGTGCTGGGCTCCGGTTCATTCCTGTTCATCCCACTGTTGTATGTGGACATGACCTGACTTCAGTTTGTCTTGTGTCAATAGAAGCACATAACTGAAAACCAGAGTGACCCTCTTCGATAGCTTAACAGATTTTCCATCTCTATTGTATTGAAATAGATATTGTATTCCCATATCTACAATGAGAAAGTTATTGGCTTCTGTAAGTAATTTCAATGTAAGGGAGGAATGACAACAAGATCCAAAGTCCCCCATCTTTGAGGCTTCAACAGTGTAATTTACCTCTGACACTTCAAGTGGTCAAATTCCCTCGTTGTGTTGTTCCCTCCACCGCAGCTCAGCAAAGAGACACTTTAATGTTTACTGATGGTTCTTTCTCACTGCTGTCATTTTTTTCCCAGAAGCATCAGCTATTTTCATAGAAAAAGCTCTGATAAAACCACTGCCCAGCACCTGCTCAGCAGCAAACAGCAGACAGATGCAGTTGAGAGACAAGCTTCTGAACTTAGTGGAACATTTAGTAGCTCAAGATACAGATATATCCCTCAGGAGGTGGTAGAGACCATGGGCCTCATTTATACAACTGTGCGTAGGATTCATACTAAAAAGTGTACGTTCACACAAAAGCCGTAATATGGCGTACGCAAAAAAAGATTCAGATTTATAAAAAACGTGCACACCTGAAGGCAATTTTCTATTTATAAATCACACTTATAAAGCACCTCATGAATTTTAAATCATCCTGCTGACCAACGGGTTTCTACGGTGAATAATAATGAATAATGGCATCAAGTGATAAGGAAGAAGAAGCGAAACTCTCTGACACCGACATCAAGGTGTTTGTTAGTGAGGTGGAGGTGAAGAAAGACATATTGTTTGGTGTCCACAGCAGTGATGTCATTAATAAAGAAAATACACTGATACACTGCTGCTGAAAATAATACAGTGAGTGAGAGTCAGTATGATAGAATGAACGGTGCCTGAAAATAAAATCTTCGCTAAAAGCTAGTTTCATCCTAATCCTTCCATTCGCTCACTCCTCTTTCAGTGCAAGTGCATCCATCACACAGCAGTACGCATGTGTGTCACTGCAGTATTTATATATTTAGAGCAATCAGACCGATTACTTCACATATCAGTGGATCCTAGATGTCATTTTCCTCCTATATATGCAAATAAACATATGTCATTTCTGAAAAATCATGTTGTTTTTAGCCAGTCTGACTATAAAGAAAAACAATCAAGTATTTTCAGTTTATTATGACTATATAACTGTAGCAGGTCAGAGAATGTCGAGCAGGTGGTCCTTCATTGTGGCCCAGGATACATTTCAGGTTCACATTGCTTAAAGAATGTGTGTCATATATGTCGTAGCACCTTGAAAGTGGTCTGAGTGTTCAGATGTCAAATATGTCTTCAATGCATCTTTGAGAGCTGTTCGCTTGTGATCGGATCACCAGAGACAGATGATAGCCAGTGTGAACAGGGCCTTAGATTCTTAGGTAAACAAACATCTGCTCAATGTGAAAATGAAAAAAATATTAATAAAGAGACTCAAAACAAACAATAGCACAGACCATAGATTGTATAGAAAAATGGACATAGACTGTGTGTGAAAGGTGAAGGCAATACGGAAGCAGCTGCATTGTTTCTAATGGCCAGCAGGGGACAGTTCCACTGGTTATAACAATATGCACAATTTGACAAGTTAATGGTCTAAATCAATAGTTTCAAGTGTCCTTAAACATTAATGCTAGTGTCACTAGTGTGTGATTGACAGCTGGTACTAAGACCTGGCAATTAATCAGGACAGATGCGATGCGTCTTTGAGTCACCTGGTCATGCTTTTGGTAAGTGTTTTTTTGATATAAGCCGATTTTCACTTGCTAAAATTAGTATCCCAATTAATATGAATGTTAATGTGAATTATTAATACAAATTAACCATAACTTTCTACTTTGTCATTGATTAGTTCGGGATAATTTTTGTATTACGTTGAACAGGTAAAAATAGTTGTATGTAACCCTAATATATTACAGCCTATTGTTTATGTAATTGTTGTATTAATAACAATAAAAAAGTAATCTAGTAAGAACTTTTCATTTATTAAAACATCCTCAGTTTATAGGCACCACTGGCAGACAGAGAGTAGGCAATAGATTTGTTGTGTCCTTTTTAATTGACATTAATATTGTGATATCACCCGGTAGTTTTACTTTTTGTCAAGGCTTATGTACTTTTGTATGTTTTCTATCAACCTGCCAGGGACTGCAGATGAAAAAAAAAAAGGTCAAGGTCACGGTGGCCTCACAAAGTATGTTTATGTTTTTCTTGAACGTGATATCTTAAAGGGGACATAGCATGCCCATTTTACCACAAGTTGATATGGTTCCTTGGGGTCTTAATGAAATGTCTGTAACATACTTTGGTCAAAATACCACAAGGATCATATAAAACAGCACCCTTTTTACCCTGTATAAAACAGCCCTCCACAGAGTGACCTGTTTTGAGTGCCTGTTCCTTTAAATGCTAATGAGCCAGCTCCCCCTCCCCCTCTCCCCCCATGATTTTAAACGATATAAATTACATATTTTATATGATATAAATTATCAATATGCATCCCATACTTTGTATTCCCCTTCTGTTGTCCTGGAGTTTTAATTTTCCCAATCACATAATTAAATGTCCCCCTCTGCCCATCCACTACAAGCACACAAGCAGACAGACAGAGAGAGAAAGAGAGGGGTGGGGGGGGGGGGCTATGAAGACCATCATTTACCCCCGAACCCCGACATTCAATGGGTACAACAACAAGCGGAGAAAGCAGAATCGCGGGCTGACCTTATATATACAGTCTATGTGGCTGACCAGCGCGGAGAAATGCACGTCCCGTGTGAACAGCCAGGCGGCTGCGTGCTGGAGAACGGCGCTGCGCTGCCTCGCTGCGGCGCTTCCGCGTCCGGTGTAAACCCGGCGTAACTACTGTAACCCGGCGGAACTACTGTAACCCAGCGTAACTACTGTACCCCGGCGGAACTACTGTACCCCGGCGGAACTACTGTAACCCGGCGTAACTACTGTAACCCGGCATACAGTAGAGCTGAACACTGCGGAAGTCTTCCACACTGCTGGCTGTGTGGCGCTGACACAAATTCCAGCTCACGCACGGGAGAGCGAGCGGTCGCGCCCGAGCAGCTGCTGCAGCCTCCCAGTCCCAACGATCCAGACAAATGCCACATGTGAGTGAATCGCGGGCTGACCAGCGGAGAAATGCTCGTCCCATGTGAACAGCCAGGCGGCTGCGTGCTTGGGAACGGCGCTGCGCTGCCTCGCAGCCTCGCTGCCTCCGGTGTAAACCCGGCGTAATGAGTGTGGGGGGACGGGGGGGATGAGGTGGGGGGTGGGCCAAGACCATGTAAGGAGACTTCCAGTACCTTGTTACGACACAAAACCCAGGAAGCTCAATCGAGTCGCTCAAGCATGACGTTTCTGACTTAGAGGAACCATAACAAAACGCGCGAGTGTTTTTTTCCCCAGAGTTTTTGGGTTGGTAGACATGCCAGATACCCACATTAACCTGTAGAAGCACTAACAAAGTGGAATTTGCATGCTATGTCCCCTTTAAAGATCAGCTTGAGGAACGTCTTCAAATTTAGTACACACTGATTCAATTTTGGTGGTCGGAGTTCAAAAGGGCAAGGTCACGTGACCTTATATTGTCTTGAACACAGTATATCAACAATGCTCAAAGGGAATTTATTTACATGTGGCATTCAGTTGGATTCACGGATGACCTGAATAGATTTCAAGGTCACTGTGGCCTCATGCATGTTCTTGGCCTCTTGAGTTTGATATTTCAACACCTGACTTGAGGGAATTTCTTTTGATCAGTTGTCACTAGGACTCAAAGATGAAGTGATTGCATTTCAGTGGTCAAAGGTAAAAAAAAAAAATTATATAGAAAAATGTACACTGAAATTGCAGTGGTTGGCGGATGCATACAACCGCAGTGCGGTAATTCTAGTTTCTTTTTGAAACTCCACTCTGTTGGTCCTTCACAACATACATTTCTCTGGTTTGATTTTTATATAAATAACAGAAAAAATGTGTTGTTGTGCACTGATGTAAATCAGGTCCACTAAAATATGAAAAAGACAAACAGACATTTTTGATGTCCCTACATTAATAAAGACTGCATGTTTACTTAGTAGTACTTTTCTTATCTTAACTTAACTCATCAGACAGACATTTTTGGCCTTATTAGTTCTTTATCCTAGGTTTGTTTATTTAAGATTGTTTCATTTGCTTATCTTAAAGGGATATTTCACCGAAAAGGGAAAATGCACTCATCTCATCTACTCACCACTATGCCGATAGAGGGGAGGGTGAAGTGTTTGAGTCAAAAAAAAACACTTTGGGAGAACACCAAATCCAATAAAATTAAAGTCACTGGTGACCACTAATTCAAACATTAAAAACAACAGAAAAAATACCTAAAATGCCTGGATACTGCTTTTGTGGTGTCATCCAAGTGTCCGTAAGCTCTGACATTTATACCATGTTTTTAGCCTAAATGTCCGCTGTTATCCTCCTCGGAGACCGATCACGTTCCCACGTACACACCGGAAACACCACACACACTGCACACAAGCTATCAAGGGCACCTGTGGGATACGTGTCAGCATCGCTAGCATCGCTACTTCCGGTAACTGACTTATAGGCTTAAAACACGGTGTAAATGACGCTGTTTCGAGTCGAATTTGAATGTCGGGGCTTCTGGACACTTGGATGAACCACAAAAGTAATATCCAGGCATTTTAGGTATTTTTTCTGTCTTTTTTAGCATTTGAAGAAGTGGTCACAATTGACATAAATTTTATTGGATTTGGCTGCAACGCTGTTTACCACTGAAACTCCCAAAGTGTTTAGTGGACTCAAACAAAGTGAATTTTCCGTTTCAAAACAAAGTGGTTCCGTTTCAAGACTTCCGTTACAGTCCCTTTGTAGAGTGTACATACTGTACCTGAGATGACATGAGTTGGAGTGAATGTGCTAACTGAGGCTTCCAGGATGGTGTCATGATGGCACTTGTTTTATTTTAGAGCATAGAATTGAGAATATCCCTTATGTCACAGGAACAGTGTCAAACACTGTCCCATTTTATAACATAGGGCAAGATGGAGAATATCCCTTATGTGTTCTGCACTAATTAAGATTACAAGCACCAGTTTATGTTAGGGGTTGTTACCAACCACCAGTGGATGTTGGGGACATATCTTCAGTTGTGTACCATAGCGTCATCCGGTATTTCGGCCTTTTAATCACAAGACTCCTTCTTCTAAGGTAGGTCCACCACACGCTAATAAGGCCTGGGTCCCTAACATTTTGGGGATGTTTCCTCCTGATCCAGAGCTTGATGGTGGATGTTGCAACAAAACCCCTGCAGCCAACCTCGACAGGGCAAACTATTACCTACCTTGGGAGAGACTTACTTTACAACCAGTGAGGATGTATCTGAGGGTAGATGGAGCTGAGCATAGCAGGCAGGGTGGATCTTCATTTAGCCACTGCTGGAGGTTTTGAGGTTTTGAGGGTGTAGAGGCGTAAAAGCTTCATTGGACAGTACTTGCTCAGGGTCTTGTGTTATTTTCCAGGACCTGATGACCATCAGCCTCTGGTGTCTCTTCATGCCTCCTCAGAAGAAAAATCCTTTCATCACATTTCAAAGGTAAAGATTAATCGCCAGAATGTTTCTGTGTTTCACTGAAACCACATCAACACACAATGGGCCTGATCTACTAAAGGTTTGCTCGTGTAAAAACATGTGCAAACTTGATTTCACCTGCAAAAAAACATGCAAGCTGATCTACTAACGGTGTGCACTGAGAATAACACACGCTGTCCATTCAGTACGTTTGCCTTAATAAATATGCAATATCGGGCATTTCTACCCGAAATATTGGGAGTAGTAGATGCAAATACTTTAATTTAGCACATTTATTGTGATTTACAAAGCCTGAAAACAATTGCAGGGACTGTGACTGCGTCTATATTTAATACGTTTGAAAGGTAGGTGCTAATAGGCACCGCGTTGCGCATAGATGGCTGCAGCCAAACAAAACTGAGCATTCACAGCCACAAAAGAACAGAACATTTAACTCAAGCCTGAAGAAGAAATTACATTGACATTCATTATGTCTTCCTATTTCCCTCTTTTTGCCAACATTACATTTTTAACTGGGGGTTTTCTTTTTTTCGCAAATTGTGCTTGTCTCCAGTGTGTTAATCTCCTCCGGTGCACTCTCCTCCCTCTACATTCCCCAGCTACTCTGTTGTGGGGCTGCTTGTTTTGAGAGACCTCACCAATGCCTGTACCCCATCTTCGATCCCTCTTGCCAGGGCACTGATGGACATAGTGAGCGTAGTGACCTGCTTCCTCCTCTTGAGCTGCTTCCTCCTATTGAACTGCTTCTTCCTATTGAGCTACTTCCTCTAATTTAGCTGCTGCTTCCTCTTGTAAAGCTGTTTCCTCCTATTGAGCCGCTTCTTCATATTGAGCTGCTGCTTCCTCTTATTGAGCTGCTGCATTCTTTTATTGAGCTGCTGCATTCTTTTATTGAGCTACTTCCTCTTATTGAGCTGCTTCCTCTTATTGAGCTGGTGCTTCCTCTGATTGAGCTGCTTCCTCTTATTGAGCTGCTTCCTCTTATTGAGCTGGTGCTTCCTTTGATTGAGCTGCTTCCTCTTATTGAGCTACTTCTTCCTATTGAACCACTTCCTCTTATTGAGCTACTTCCTCTTATTGAGCTGCTCCCTCTTATTGATCCGCTTCCTTCCTATTTTCCGCTTCCTCCTATTGAGCGAATTAAGGCTCGAACCCGCTCTTTGCCGCTTGCGGCTATATTTATTATTTGTAGTCTGCCGCCTCGGCTCAAATTCCCGTGAGCTGGAATAAGCTAAAAACACGAAACTTGGCAAAATAACTGGAATTGATGTGCATCAACTTTCTCTGAAACATGAGCTCATTCGGCCTCATGGTGGATCTATAATTAGGCCTCATAAAAGTCTGTCATGATAATTGGTCAAAAAACACCATAAAGCTTTGCCCAGGGCAGGGCTAAGCGGAAATTGGCAATAACTCTTTAAATACCTGTAGTTGTCCAATCATCATGACACTAATTAAATATGTTTATACCATATTGTAGAATAGCCGTGTTTACGCATTTTAAGTTTTGCCCATAGGGAGTACCAAAAATAGCAAAAACGTTCCTATTGAGCTGCTTCCTTATACTGTGGCCAGCTGTGGCTGAGGGGAAAGAGGTCCTCCAACCAGAAGTTGGTGGCTCAAATCCCAGCCCATGCTGAATCATCATAGATGTTGAATGCACTAAGTGGAAGTTGGATAAACGCGTCAGCTAAATGACGTAAAAATGTGCTGCTTCCTATAAATGAGCCACTTTCTCCTATTGAGCGAATTAAGGCTTGAACCTGCTCATCGCCGCTATATTTCTTTTTGTTTTACCCACAGCATTTACTTTCTCACAGATACTCTCCCATATCGCGTTTCTTCGAGTTATAATAGGGTTAGGGTTAGCTTTGCTATAGCTCAACAACATGTTTGTTTGCCACTTCCACTAACACCTCCAATTCCATGGCATTAAATTTCGCTTTGCGCTTGCGGTCACTCTGCTCTCAGTAACGCTCCATGGCAGAAACCAGTAGCGCACGCAAAACACCCATTTAAATACTACTGCCTCTACCATGTTTGCACTTGTTATCATTTGCGCAATTATTTTTGGTAGATAACCCGCAAAACGCCCCCCAACCAAACAATCTGTTGTAATGCACACAATTTAACATTCTTTATTTGGGATCTTAGTAGATCAGGCCCTATGTTTTTGAAAGAGAATCCACATGATTTGATGAGAGAACATGAATCAGAGAAATGACATCATCTACAATCCTCATGTACCCTGCAGAGATTCAGATGGAGATGCTGTTTGCTGACTGTTGTTTTTTGTTTGGAAGTTGAAAAGTTCTTAAATGCCTTGCCTCCCTCACAGTCTATCACAGCTATTTGTGTAACAGAGGGTTTATTTCTCTGTTTTGACGTCATGCATTTCAGTTAGCCAAAGTGTACATCGTCCCAGATTATCTCGCATCAAGAACAAATAAATTAAAGACATAGAAACGTCAGTGCACATTGATATATTAGGGCCCTGGTGACTGATGTGTTTGAAAGAGTCGTGACTGTCGTGTTCTTTTATCCCGAGATATGAGAAGAGCCGGTCTTGGTTTGGTTCAACAAGTATTTATTCAGAAGCAATGAAAAGGTACAGCATAGCTATGTGCACATAGCTATGGGCACTCAATACACAGCCTCGGCTAAGTCAGTAGCACGGGGTAGTCAAGAGTCGCCCCGAACGGACGACAGGTGCAATATTTATAATAGTAGGTAGAACTTCATTGGTCAATAACGAGGGGGAGTCACCGTGGTTTAGCCCTGCCTCTCTCTTGCTGGTGCGCAGGCGTGGTCCCATCCTCTTGGCCCTGGAGTCTGCGAATGATGAGGAGCTGCTCCCAGGTTCGTCACTCCTTTCATAGTAGCTGGGCAAATCTTCACATTCTGACAGTGTTTGGTTTTGTGTATTAAAAACAAGCCTTTATCCGGCTGAAGCCTTGTGGGTCTTCAGTAGTTTTGCAAATACGGTGTTGCTGTTCATTGGAGTGAGAAACATTGTGTTTCTGTTTTATCGGCTGTATGTTCTGTGTGCGTAAGCATGCGTATTTATCAGACAAGACAACTCCTTTCCTATCTGCCCTTCAGAAGCTGGGGCAGCTGCTTGAATTCTTTCTAAGGCATAGGTCACAGTGTCTTAATGAGCACAGTGCATTCATGTATGTGTGATGTTGAATAAAGCTAAAGGAATACTGTAATATATATATATAGGTTTATGTATGAGAACAAGTTTAAGTACAGTGTATTGTATGCCACGGATTACAGTCCTAACAAATCCCTCCTTTCACACCATTTTATGGTGTGAACAACTTACTGGGGATCATCCACGAACTCCCCAACCTCCATCTCATCCAATGCAAACTCATCACTATCATCACCACTCAACAAAGGCAACTGGTAGGGTGTGGGATGGGGCATGTTTTCCTTGGTCAGAGCCGTGGTGATGAGTCTGTTGAGCAAGGTCCTAAAGCAAGGGATGCAGCAGCAGCCACAGGTGACTAGGATAGCTGCAAAGATAGCTAGGGAGAGGAGGCAGGATGCAATTAGCCCTTTCCATTTGCAGAATGCCGTGTTCATCCAGCTATCTAGGGGGTTGTTAATTCCAGAGTCTGCGGCCATGTCCTGTGCCATGGTGCATAAGGCGGAGAGGGCCCTGGTCACCGAGCCATCAGGGGTGGTATTGTTGGGGATAAATGTACAACAAGAACTTCCTATCATAGTGCGCACACCACCCTTTTCTGCCAGTAGGAGGTCTAGGGCCATTCGGTTCTGTGTGACCATAAGGGAAGTAGGGGCGAGCAGTTCGGATAGGCCTGTTATGGTGTCTCGAGTAAGGTTGGTGAGGCGTTGGAGATTGAAATGGACATAGTTAATGCGATCCACGTTTTTGTTGGGAGCATGCATACCTAACCTTTACGTCTAGCCACTGATGTAATACGCAAAGGAATTGGAGTTGGTGCCTCTCTGTCTGGAGCATCTGAATTAGATATGAAAGTCCCTGAGTGTAGATACTACAACGTACTGCTAGTTGGCGGTTTATCTATAACCTGACCTTGGGTACTGCTTAGAGAGAAGGTAGTATCTGTGGAATGAGTTGGGCTGGTCTTCATGGTGAACAGATTTACTGTATGAGGATAGTCAAAACTTCTCTCAGAGTACTCTGAAGTAAAAATAATTAAAGACATTTTTATATCACATCCTCTGCCTTTGTCCCATATAACACTGATGTGACAAACAAATTAGCAAACTAAATGAGGATGGACTATGTCAGAAAGTGAACATAAAAAAGTTTCAACATGTGTCCTTTTCCAGTGTAAATATCCCAAGTTTATGTTACCATCACAGACGGCCACAGATCAGGCCTGATCCATAGGTCTAAAAGCAACACTTCCAGGTCTTTCCATACATGAATACATTCATGTAACAGCATGAAGTGACCACGTCAGTCAGCCGCACGTTTTAGCTCCAATATTTACATTGTTATATCTACATGAGGACAGGAGCAGCAAGAGGAGCATTAGTAGTTTTGACACATTATGTTTGTGTATATACTGTAGGGTTAAGCTCATTAGCATAAACACAACAGATGCGCCTACTACTTTCTGTCAGTGTCATCTTAGTTCTGATGTATTAACCTCACACCAGTGTTCACAACCAGAGCACACTGCTCTCTGTACTGTAGTCTGTGAGGAGTATTAGAGCATCAGATTCTGCAGCTGTAGCTGAAGTCTTCCTTCTGCTATGAATGGAGTCATTAGGGGATTACAACGAGCCAGCAGACCTGGGATCAGTTGGTAACAAGTAAATAAAAGTAGCACAATAAATGTATCTAATTGTGAAAGAGAAAAAGTCATGACTACATTTTAAGTTCTTCAATAAGTAAGTAACAGAGTAAAAGTTTTTTTGTCCTGTAAACCTTCACAGAAGGGTGAAACCAAGGTGATTCCTCTGGTGAAGCAGGAGAAAGTGGAAAGAGACAACTGCAACCTGGACCTCAAGGTGGAGGTGAACATAAGGGCAGAGTGTGGCCTGTCAAATGGTGAGTGCTTAATTTGTTTGTTTACAGCCATTACTCTAGTTTGAACATGTTAATTTTTGTGTAAAAAGATGTGAGGATAAACTTTAGAATAAACTAGAGGTTAACTGGTGAAACATTTACACCTCGTCTGAACTTTTTCTCCATCAACACTACCTAATTTATTGGTTAAATAATTAGAGTTATCTGATGAGTTTGAAACATGTAAAACCTCCTGCCTTAAGCCATGGAACTAAAGAGAAGTTCAGAAAACTTCAGATATTTACCATAGTAGCAAATGTACCAGACAGATCTGCTTTCTGTTAACATCATGTTTTATAGATGCTTTTCCCCCTCAAAAAGCTTTGCAATTAGTTTACCTCTCCACCTTAGCACCCATAGACAGACCATCCAATCAGGATGTAGCATTCACCCATTATGAAGCACTAAAGGTGTGATTCTTCACCATCCTCACAATTCGATTACGATTCACTAGTCAACAATTCGATGCATCTTGATGCATCTTGATGCATCTTGATGCATCTTGATGCATCACATCCTCAATTTTTTATAATGCTGCACATGGCTGCTTTTTCATCAATTGATACAGTATAATTGTTACTATCATTACAAGTGTGCTGTAATTTATAAAATACGTTTTTCAATTCAAAAATCTGACTACAGTCTAAGCCTTAAAAAGAAAATGTTTGATTGTAGCCTTTACCGTATCAGTGTGGTCCCGCCAGGCCCCCCTTTGTCAGTGCCACTGCATTGAGGCGCATCACTCTGTGCTGGTCAACAAGTGATTCTGCTCCTCTAACCTTTTCTAATCACTCACACGTGGAGCTGATCTTTATGATAACCTTGTGAATTCATATTTACATGTACCCGGATAAGTGGAGTGATGCTTCTTCTGCAACAAGGAAGTTAAAAGGCGCACTGTGTCATGTAATAATTTTTGGAAGAATCAATCAATCAAATTTTATTTGTATAGCCCATATTCACAAATCACAATTTGTCTCATAGGGCTTTAACATGGTGTGACATCCTCTGCCCTTAACCCTCAACAAGAGTAAGGAAAAACTACTTAAAAACCCTTTTAACAGGGAAAAAAGAACGTAGAAACCTCAGAGAGAGCCACATGTGAGGGATCCCTCTCCCAGGACGGACAGAAGTGCAATGGATGTCAAGTGTAAAGAACTTCTCTCGTGTCTGCATCCTGTGTGTGTGTTCAAGTTTGTGTGTGCTCGCCACTGTCGCTCTCCAGACACAAACTGACAATCACATTTATTTAGTTATCAATTGATAATTGATTGAAGTCGGATCATGAATCCAGGTCACTCCAGTCACTCTAACCCTAATATCTTGGCTGTGTGTGTCTCGTGTGCTGTGTGGCAGGAGAACTGGGTACAATCAAAATGTTGGACTATTTTTGTGTTGGTGTTTAAATTTGTGCCTCATCATTTCTAGAGCAAATAAAAAAAACACAAAGTAAACGTGAACTACTCTACAGGTCCTAATAAGTTCTGATTAGTGTTGGTGTTCATAGTTAAAGTGCAAAATGTGCATACACCATCGAGGGAGTTAGGAGGGAGGATACATCAACAGGACACCCCAGCACGCTAAAAGACGACCGGGTGTTTTCCTGAAGCAGCAGTGGAAACATTTTATCGATTATGTTCTGCCACTGCTATGGAGCTTTTTTCCTATCTTTATTCAACAGCGTGGTCTTTCAGTTTGAGAGCATGACTGGCAGGTCTACCTGCTAGTGCCATCCGACCTCTGCAGCTCATCCAGAATGCAGCAGCTCGACTGGTCTTTAACCTTCCTAAATTCACTCACACTACTCCGCTCCTCCGCTCCCTTCACTGGTTACCAGTGGCTGTCCGCATCCGTTTCAAAACATTAGTATTTGCCTACTGTGCTGCGAACCGATCGGGTCCAGTCTACATCCAGGACATGGTCAAACCTTACACCCCAGCCGTTCACTCCGCTCTGCATCTGCCAATCGGCTTGTTGCTCCCTCACTGCGAGCTAAACACTCAACAAAATCACGACTGTTTGCTGTCCTGGCTCCTAAATGGTGGAACGAGCTCCCCAATGACATCAGGACAGCAGAAAGTCAACACATCTTTAGTAGCACTTAAATGGCACTTACTTATAGCACTTTGAAGTTTGGCTTTCTTGAAGAAAATTGTACTTTCTTGATTCTTGTTGTTCTGGGTTTGTCCCCTCATGGTTGAATGCACTTATTGTAAGTCGCTTTCGATAAAAGCGTCAGCTAAATGTAATGTAATGTAATGACTTGTTGAATTTATGTTCAGGTTGTGTATGACTTTCCATCAAAACCCTGCCCTTGCACTCAAATAGCCCGTTTGCACTTAAATTTGCTCTGCTTCGGCTCAAACTGTGTGCTTGCACTCAGATATATTGTTGCTCACACGGATTTCTTGCGCTCCACCTTCAGCCCTTCTCCGCACTCGTGAATAGTCTGCTCTCAGATTTCTCCTGTGCTCTTGGATTTTTTTGTGGAACAACCCTGTCAAAAGTTTGAGCAGAAGCAGAGCAAATTTAAGTGCAAACAGGGGCTATTTGAGTGCAAGGGCAGGGTTTTGATGGAAAGTCATACACAATCTGAACAGACATTTTTCAAGGAACTAAAATGTTTCCTCAGATTGATGTTTGCTTGCACTTCAACTGTGGTCAAAAGACTAGGGGAGATTAGGCAAATTAGCCTGCTGAGGTATAAACAACCAATAGCTACAACAAGCTGTTCCACTCCAATAAACAGGCAGCAGTAACGCAGACGACTCTACAACAATGATAATCCTATATAAATTGTGCAAAACTAAAATAATAGTAAGCATGGAGGATCTTAAAATTGTGCTTTCAAAAATAGAAATGGTGTAATACTCGACCAATCAGGCATCTTCAGTGCTGCAAGCCCCCACCCCAAAGGTTCCTGTACTTTTATAAAGGTACTAGCCCCTGTGCAGGGACTGTTTTGGGCCTAAAAAGACTTAGTTTAGACCCAGGTCTCTGTAGTGGAAATGCAAAGTTCTTGCATAGGTTCCTACTTCCTGCAGAAAGTTCCTGCTGTGAAAACGCAGCTGAATTGCCAACACATCAGAGAGGTTTAAGATGCTCAACAATCATCAGATCCTGAGCTCATTTAATCAAAAAGTGAAACTTCACTCACAAAGTTTAATCCCGATTTACTCTTATACTCATGTATGTACATTGAGCTCTCTAAATTCAATTCATCAGTTCTCTGAGTTGTTCCTTTTTCTTTTTCTTAAAATCCACTCACCCTGTTGCTCTCTGACTTTCTGCACCTCCTCAGCCCTGGAGCCCAATGAAGAGATCCCCCACGGTAATGTTGGTGACACGAGTGTCATCACCCCTTCCACCCCCTCCACCAACCAACCCTCTTCCTCTCCCACTGACTCCACAGTGGATCTGACCTGCCAACCACGAGCCAAACATAAAGCCACCGAGGTCCTGGGAAACAGTTTGGCAGGCAGCAGTGGGGGCCTCCCGGGCCCTGAAGCTGCTCGCAGGGAACTTGGAGTGAGCCTTACAGATGGTGCTCTGAAGCCAGAGATCCAGACAGATGATTGCATGGAAGAAGAACTTCATCTCTCTCAGCTGTCAGCTCCTGTAGCATCAGATGAGCCCAGCCCCGACCGCCTCCACAGCCTGGGCCTTGACCTGGTCTGGATGCAGGAGAGGGTCAGCCATCTTGGTGCAGCGTATGCGGTAGCACAGTTGGGTTTGGGTAACACAGAAACTGGACACCCCTCTGCCTCCTTTCCGTCACAGGGAGGAGGAGACAGTTTAGATTGTCCTCCAACTATGCTTTTCACAGGTGGAGCTCATGAAATGGCTGCTTTTGCTGCTTCTTTTGACATGGCAGCTGCGGCCACCACTGCTGCAGCTGTTGTCACTGCACCACCTCCACCCCCTCCCCCTTCAGCTCCTTCTGCCATAACGACCAGCCAGAGTCGACCTTATAGGAGCGGCGCTACCTCTTCTAAAGATCCTGTGTCGTGTGCAGTTTGTGGTCGTCTTTTCCCAAGTGCAGCTGCCCTGGAGCTGCACCAGCGGGTGCACACAGGGGAGAGACCCTACACTTGCCCCCACTGTGGAAAGGGCTTCGCCCAGCCCAACAACCTGCGGGTCCACCTCCTCATCCACACCGGGGAGAGGCGTTATCGATGCACACTGTGCGGGAAGAGTTTCATCTCATCCAGCCACCTGAAGAGGCACCGCACAGTCCACACGCAGGAGAAGCCCTACAGCTGCTCGCGCTGTGGACAGTCCTTCAGCCAGATGTGTAGTGTTCGCAGACACCGGCAGCAGTCCCAGTGTGGACTGTAGACTGACCCCCGGATGAGGTGGATGAAATCTTAAACTGATCCCCACCTGAAGGGTGATTCACTCAAATCCCTTTATATGGGAATTCATGCATCTTATGTAAGCATGAGCAAACAAGAGAAGGTTGTATCCTGTGATATCATGACATGTAGAGTTGATATTTTTCCTAGACCATAGAAGTAATATGTGAACTCTGTTTTAAGGTGGCTTTCCCTTTCAGACCCTCAACCTTTTCCTCCTCTATGCATCAGACAGAGGATCACAGAGTGGACTGTACAGGAGTGTCTCAGTGTTGACACCACTCAATCCATCCTTTTATCATGAAATGGTCAAGTTTATGACTGACCATTCGGTTTACATAACTTACTATGGTGGTATTTGAGTAATGAGTTGACCTGTAAAATTGACTTAAAATACATCAAACTTTGACCACAATTTATTACAAATATCTAATCTTGCCTTATTCAACTGTGGTTTTATATTTCCAGACAGTTTCAGCTCTGTTGTCTGTTTTAGAGCTAATCACACACAAGTGTGCAAAGGGTTTTCAGTTTTTTCGCTGGAAACAGGGGGGACATGTTAGCTCAGTTAGCTTAGCTCAGTTAAAAGAGAAACATCTACAACTCTGAAGCAGCTTTTATTTTATGCAATCATCGTATGTTGTGATGAAAAATGTGACATCAGGATCAAGTGGCTGTTCGTGAGCTGAGGGATGACGGCACACAGTGTTGCTAAACTCTTGTCACAATATTTATTTATTCATTCATTCATTTTAATTGCAAGGGACAATGTCCGAAATAGATTATTAATTTGCACTTGATCTGTTGGACCAAGGTTAGCTTTGATTTGTGAATATGGGCTTTACAAATAATATGTGATTGATATATATTTAAGTTTTCCCTTGATGCGATGGCAGGAACTGCTTCTTAGCGAGGGATCTGATATCAGATGGTAGTAATGATGATGATGCTACTCACAGCTGGTTGTAGCTAAAACAACCTGCCCAAACTAATGACTACGGGTCGAGCCATGCATGGATTGCAAAGAAGGTAATTTGTCCTTCATATCAAACTCAGCAGTGATCCCACACACAGAAATGTTTAGTTGTTCTGTTTTTGTTATACAAATTCCTATTGATTTCCTTCAGTGTTTTTACAGTGTCTTTTACCATATCTCTGATCTACTCTCTGACAGTTACTCTGAGACAAACTAACACTTTGGAAAAAGATTTGTCCACAGCAGCATTAAGACTCCCTCATAAATTCCCCTTCTGATAAAGGTTTCAGCCACTTAGATATTAGCTTACATACCTCAAAACCTGCCTGTACAACTGAATTTTTTTCTTGTGAAAGCTGAAAAATCTGGATATGACAGCAGCGTTTTGTTGTCCTTTACCTTGACACCCTGAAAGACGTGAGTCTGTTATTTTTCATTGCTGCAAAAAAATGTAGCTGTCATTTTTTTATATATCTGAGTTTATGTTTTTGTATTTATGAATTGTCTCATAAGTCTTTATGCAGCCTGGAGGCTGGAGTTTCCTCACATCTGCTTAACACTGTCTGATAAAGCTATAACTCTTTATGCCATCTGGTCAGACTTTCCACTTATGGAATGCTGTCTTAGTCAAAATTAAATTAATTAATTAATAGGTAGATAAATAAATATGGCTATGAAATGAACCCTGAAATAAAAATATATGGCAATAAATATAGCATAACATAAATATAGAACTGAATCCATTTACATAAATAAATAAATACAATTACTTATTTCAAAATGATGTTTTTGAAAAGACGACATTTATTTATTTCACGGTACATTTATTTCATAATACCACATTTAATTATTTCATGGGACTTTTATTTCATAATGCCACATTTATATATTTCATGGGACTTTTATTTCATATTGCCACATTTAATTATTTAATTGGACTTTTATTTCATAATGCCACGTTTATTTATTTCATGGGACTTTTATTTCATATTGCCACATTTAATTATTTAATTGGACTTTTATTTCATAATGCCACGTTTATTTATTTCATGGGACTTTTATTTCATAATGCCACATTTATTTCACTGCTCTATTTATTTCCATTCCTAATATGCAAATACGGGGGTCGTGGTTATCTTCAGACCAAAGCAACTGCACCAGATCACGCGAGAAAAAGAAAGAGCTTCGCCATCCCTTCGAGGGGGTTTTCAGCCTCTCTCAATAATTCTGATATGCTCTTCTCTGAGTCAGACATTGCTCCTTGCACCCGCCAGAAGTTTTATTGCATTACTGTCACCTTCAGGTGGTATATACTTATGTGATATCTTTCTGCTGCTGTAACATTGCAAATTTCCCCATTGCGGGACTAATAAAGGACTTCTTAATCTTAATATTCTCCCTCCCATTCAGTCTTGACTCAGTGCTGTTCTGGTGCAGTTGCTTTGGTCTAAAGACAACCAAGCCCCCTGCATTTGCATATTAGGAATGGAAATAAATAGAGCAGTGAAATAAATGTGGCATTAAGAAATAGAAGTCCCATGAAATAAATAATATGGCATTATGAAATAAAAGTCCCATGAAATAAATAAATGTGGCATTATGAAATAAAAGTCCCATGAAATGAATAAATGTGGCATTAAGAAATAGAAATCCCATGAAATAAATAATATGGCATTATGAAATAAAAGTCCCATGAAATGAATAAATGTGGCATTAAGAAATAGAAGTCCCATGAAATAAATAATATGACATTATGAAATAAAAGTCCCATGAAATAAATAATATGGCATTATGAAATAAAAGTCCCATGAAATTAATAAATGTGGCGTTATGAAATAAAAGTCCCATGAAATGAATAAATGTGGCATTAAGAAATAGAAATCCCATGAAATAAATAATATGGCATTATGAAATAAAAGTCCCATGAAATGAATAAATATGGCATTAAGAAATAGAAGTCCCATGAAATAAATAATATGGCATTATGAAGTAAAAGTCCCATGAAATGAATAAATGTGGCATTAAGAAATAGAAGTCCCATGAAATAAATAATATGACATTATGAAATAAAAGTCCCATGAAATAAATAATATGGCATTATGAAATAAAAGTCCCATGAAATAATTAAATGTGGCGTTATGAAATAAAAGTCGCATGAAATAAATAAATGTGGAATTATGAAATAAAAGTCCAATGAAATAATTAAATGTGGCATTATGAATTAAAAGTGCTGTGAAATAAATGTCTTTTGAAAAACATCATTTTGAAATTAGTAATTGTATTTATTTAAGTAAATGGATTCAGTTATATATTTATATTATGCTATTTTTATATATTTTCTGCCATATATTTATTTTAGGGTGTATTTCAAAGCCATATTTATTTATTTATTTTTAATTTAGACTCAAACGGCATTCCATACATAAGAGGGGATATACACCTACTTAGAACTTTTTTATGGACAGACCATCATTAACTTGAATACATTGTGAGATAAATCCACACTGTTGCTTTAGATGAAAAATTCAACATAGAAGGTTAAGAAATGAGAATGTCATGGCTGATGGTGAAATGCTTCACATCAACCATCTATAAATACAACACCAACTCCTCATTTTCTTTTATTTGCTGTATTAGGTGTAAGGAAGCTGTTCCAGTGGAACAGGGAAGCCTGTCCTGTGCAGTACTGTCAATGAACCACATTGAGATTTATTGGAGACCAATTTAATAGCGAATAAGAACAACTCTGGAGTTGTTGGGAGATGTTTTTTGATGACCCTAGCTGTCTCTAGTCTTTTTGCTGAGCTAGGCGAACAATGTGCTGGACTTATCTGCCTTTACTCAGATATAATATTTGATATAATATATTCCTTTCCTACTGTAGGTAAGACAACAGGAATCTATGAAAGAAAAAAAAATCTCAAATTACAGACTTCCTTTAAAGCACTTTAAATGTCCCCATAAAATCCTTAAAGCCATGATACACAGTTTGTTCCTCATAATGTATTCGTCCCATATAGTCCACTACTCATATTGCTACAGTATCGTGAATGAGTGGCCTTCTCAGAGCCACCTGCTGTTGAATGGTAAAATTCTTTGTTAAATCAACCTTGTAATTCAGACCTGCACTTTCTCATGTATGATTGTGTCCTGATTATATGTTGTGTTCTGATGATTGCGTCCGTCACACTCACTGTCAGTATACAGTATGTATGTACATGGAGGGGTACATGTAATGATACCCCTCTGCTGCTTTGTTTCCCCAACTGGGCAGTGCGATTAGAATATTTCATTTTTTAGATACAAAGCCCAGTTGAAGTTGACTTTCAATTGTTTAAACATGTTCACAGGTTGAAGCCTAAGCTGTAACTGTTTTTTTCATGTTAATTCTTGTTCTCAATGAAATATCAAGGAAGTACGTACTGTAAAATGATGCAAGGTAAAACATATATATCGAAGGGTTGTGTTTTTGTGTGTTGGTGTTTGGATGTCATTGGCACTAGCTGTAGGGAACACAGCTACAACAAATGTTTTGTCATTTATTATTCGTTCATGACCTGTTCCAGTGTTTAAAAATGTATGGGTATCATTAAACATGTAAATGGTTTGCGATGAATCTGCCTGTGCTGTCGTCATTATGTATGTGCTGCTATCTTTCAGTAATCTGGACTACTCATGGAATCTGTTTTGTTTTCAGATGTTCAGATTAAAACATGCTGGCAGGAGGGGGAGTTATTTGTCTTTCAAATGACAAAGTAACTGACGTCCAGTATGTATGCGTCTGTTTTGCCCAAGTGGTGTTTGAAAGTGATACACTAAATCAACCACAAATGTACAGGTTTTATGTAACAGCAGATGTCCTCCGCTTGTTATGCTACATTTAAAAAATGATACTAAATAAATTCTGTGCAAATAATTTACATAAGTGTCAACGCAAAGTGTGTCTGCTGTTATTTCAGACTTCATTTACACAGTTTGTAACAGCCGAGCAGATGAGTACCTTAGTCATCTTTCTCTTACACCACATACAAGAACAAAACAAGGCAAATTTTCTCTTACCACAAATACAATTATAATGACAATAAAATCTGTAGGGCAATATGATGTGAATATGCTGGATAGGTCCCTCACAATCTTGTTGAAATTAAATTGTTTTGTTTCAATCACTCCACTGCGGCTCAAAAGGAAAGACCTTGGAAAAAGAAAGTAGGAGTTTTGGAAGGCATCTACTTTGATGTGTCTTAACCCAGGTGCCATACAACTAGAAGACACAGATTAAAGGGATACTTCACCCAAAAATTTTAATTCACTCATTATCTTCTCACAACTATGTCGATGGAGGGGTGGGTGAAGAGTTCACAAAACACTTGGAGTTTCAGGGGTAAACAGCGTTGCAGCCAAATCCAATACAGTTGAAGTAAATTGTGACCAATTCTTTAAATGTGTAAAAACACCAGATAAAAACATAAAATGCCTCCATACTGCTCCTGTGGTGTCATCCTAATGTCTGAAAGCTCCGACATTCAAATTCAAATTCAAATTGAAACAAGGTCATTTACACTGTGTCTTTAGCCTAAATGTCCGTTGTGATCCACATGCGAACGCGGCTCCGGAGGAGGATAACAGCGAACATTTAAAGTCAAAGTCAAAGTGAACTTTATTTTCATCCAGATCATACAACAAGAGATGCACAGCAGAACGAAATTGTGTTTCTCCCAGCTCCATGTTCAAATATGAAGGCAAGTAACAGTAATGTAAACTTGACACTGGTAATATTAAAAAGGTACTTGAGTGGTGAACATTGAATTATTGCACAAAAAATAGCAGCATTTTAGAAGATATGAGTTTATGGGAGCTGAATATATATGTTAGCCTGAAATTCAGGCAAGTTCTGAATTTCTGACATTTCCATTCCAGTATACACACACCTTGAGTTACACTTTTTACCAAGAAACTGAGCCTCAATTTATTTTCCAAAATACTTGAAACATTTTTTTTGAGGTTTTGAGATTTTGTATTCAGATGTTGATACATTTTCATAGTTAAATGAGGCTGTCAACCTGCTGACGAAGAATAAAGAAACTTTTTCAAACAATAAAACCTAGTCTAGTGTATCACTATCGTCATTCATAATTTGCGCTCCAGTAGGTGGACTGATATGATGATAAGCCATTTCAGCACTTAATCAAATCACACTCCTATTTGTAATTACAGTTCACATTACTTCTAGTCCAGAATGTTTTCTCACTTGCTAGAGTAGTAATTAAAGTTATCCACAATAATAATCTCACTTTGTACTAGTCAGCATTACATTCCAAATTTTTTAGAAATCCTTAAAAACTCAGAATGGTCATTCCTTTCATTTCTGATGTCTCCAAGTCTTGCCGTGCAAATAAGACTGGTGCTCGAGAAAACTTAAGCTACACTGCTCTCAGAGGCTGCTATGGTTTCACACGCTGTTATTAAGCAACCAAAACCACTTGTCCAATTAGAAATACGCCTCACTGACTAAACTAAACCAACTAAATTCCCCAAAAAGTAAGAACAAAGATAAATGGATTTCCTTTGTAAATCTCTCTAAGTTGCTGTACTCTTGGATTTAATGCAAACCTTGTCCTGTCTGTGTGCATCCCCTCCTTGAACTATAAAAAATGAAAATTTCACAATCCAAGAGCTAAATAAAATAAAACTTTTCAGAGTGGATCAAGACCTAGGTTTACCTATTAAAAGTAAAAATGTATGAGTATTAAAAAACAGAGATTCTGTTGCCAAACCATCTCTACTTTGAAACAGCTGGGCATCTTTCAGAGGTACTCAGCAGGTATTTGACCTGTCGTGTGCTTCCTGCATTTGAAAAAAAAATGTTTTTTTCATCTCTGTGCACTGCAGACACACTTGAAAAGATAGGTGTGTCGTAACAAATATGTGCTGTGACAGTGTTGTTGTGAGCATCTCCATTGACAATAATGAATTTGTGCATGCAAAAGACATTCCACCTGACCCTATGTTAAACTGTTTAGATAAAAAAACAAAAACATAATGGGCACCATTTAGACCATTACAGGTAACACAAGATGACATGAATACCTGCAAAGCATGATTACCTGATTTAAGGGCTAAGCCATTTCTTTATTCCTTTATTTCAGATCTTCTAACTTTATATGGTAAATTTTATATCCATAAATAATCTGTGAAAAAACACAGTTAAGCATGACAAAATTAAACATTAAAAGCACAGACAAATTTATGTACAAAAAAAAACATGTATTTACACATTTTCTTATGGTTCTGATCTTGTTATATATTCAGTGAATGAAAGAAGCTGGAAATAAATCCTTCTCCGGCACTTTAACCTTTATTTAACCGGATATGACGCCATATGTTTTGGGGCGGGGCTTGTCGGCAGAGGAGAAGCCACCACAGCTTAGCGATCGTTACCTGCAAACATTTAGCACGTTAGTTTTCCATCACTGCTGTTATGGTTTAACCAAACATACAACTTTTCCTATCCCCACCAGAGGAGTTAAACTGTATTTCACCGACTGAGCAGCCAGCGAGCCACTGACCGCGGGAACAATGTCCAGCCGTCTGGCCTTCCAGACCCAGCTGGCCTCCATCATGGAAGTCCTGGCTAACGCTGCCGTGGCGGAGATCTGTAAGCTGGTTGACGATGATTATGCCGTGGTTAGTTTGCAGATGTCCCAATGTCATAGAGAGAACAAATCCCTGAAGAGGAAACTGCACCTACTTGAACTGAAGATGGCGAGAGGGAACGCCGAGCGGAGGCTCCGAGAAAGCTCCACGAACAGTAACCGACCGAGGGTGCAGATAAACAGCGGCGACAGGCGCCGGGAGTCCTCACCGTCCACCGGTGAGATAAGAGATACTGTTCAATACACCATTTTAGTCATTTTGATATGAAATAGTAGGTCAACACAGGTGTTACTAATGGCATTAATTAAAGTACTGCTCTATTTAGTGGGTTAGGCTTGTATTTAACTACTGTTTCATGTCAAAATGGCTGCCGTGAAAAGGGTCTATTCGATTCATTCAGTTTTAATTGTATAGCACCAGACCACAGCATACATTATCTTAAGTACAGCAATGTCTAAATCTGTAGCTGTTTTTCCAATCAAACACACTTCAAGCTGGTGTGAGTATGCCCATATGTCTTTACCCTTGTGTTTGTTTAGTGGTTGAAAAGTTTAAAAAAGCAAACACTGAAGATGTTTACGTTTAAAGATGGTGTGTGACCAGTTTGACCACAGTGCGTTTGAAGATGACACTGTATTGCGTTACATTTCATTTAGCTGACGCTTTTATCCAAAGCGACCCACATTCAACTATGAGCGTACAAACCCAGAACAACAAGGATCAAGAAAGTACAATTTTCTTCAAGAAAGTATCCACTATTCCCACTGTACGTGAGAGAGAGATAAAGGGAAATTGGACAGAGGAGGCCACCTCGCAATTCTCTATGCAGGGTTTTATGCTTCCACTGTCATGTCACTGACAATTTCCACTGTCATTATTTCTAAACACACATTTGTCTGGTCTTTGGTTAGGTGGAGTGTTTGAGCGGCAGATGGATATCACTCTGTGGTCTGACAGAACTGCTACACGCAACACAGTCAGCCAGGCAAACCATTCTGACAACATCCAAAGTATGGTAAGCACACCACGTGATTGTCCTGGGACGCTATTCTGACGTGTGCATATATTGTAGCTGCAGGAATATGAAACGGGCTCTTGCTGACAGACTGGTAAACCTTCTCTGTTGTGCAGTCTCCAGATGTGGAGCTGGTGGAGCCAGATGTGATGCTGGTAAAGGAGGAGAAGGTGGAAGCAAACATGTCTTGCATTGAAGAAACAGAGGACGTGCCACTTATAGGAGATGATGGTGAGTACAGACAGAATACTGATGTAGCGTGGGTTTTCTAAATTGTCGAAAAACAGAGTTGGGCACCATACAGGACTTCTGTCAATTAACTAAAATATATAACAGTTGGAGAGCTAACCCGGATAGCTTGTTATCCTAGCTACAAAAAGGGATTCAGTTCATCAATTGGTATTCAATTAAAAGTCAAATAACAATCGAATCAAAGAAGTATGAGTAATAAACAAACATCAAATACTTATATTCACCAAAATATCAATTTATCAATAGAAATTAAATTCACTTTCAGAGTCCAAATGTGAAAATTAATGTCCATTAATTAAACAAATGATAGAAGGACTCCAGATAATAAGTGATCTCTGAGTAGTGTAGGTGATAATGTGTGTGTGTGGGGAGTTTGTTCAGGGGGAATGGTTTATATATTGTATTCAGTTCCGTTGTATTCAGTTGGGTTGTGTGAGTGGAAAATGAAGGTAATGTGTGTGTAGGGGTGTGCGATATGTATCGTCTACGATAATATCTTAATTGTTGTTTTAACGATGTGCAAGCTCACGTTATCGAGATAATGATGATCCATCCACCACGAATTCACGCTCTGCATGTCAACTATATTTGGCTGATCAGATGGAGCCCTGCTGCAGATGATAAATGAAAGGCATTCAGATCATTGACAGATTTTTCCGTCAGTGAGCGGTTGATTATATAAAAGAATTATGAAGCTTATTTATGATCCCAGAACCTGAGGGAAGTTCTCTCACTCACTCTCTCACTCTCTCAAATTCTGACCCTACCATCTGAATGTCGCAGCTGAAATCGAGACTCATCAGACCAGGCAACGTTTTTCCAATCTTCTATTGTCCAATTTTTGTGAGCCTGTGCGAATTGCAACCTCAGTTTCCTGTTCTTAGCTGACAGGAGTGGCACCCGGTGTGGTCTTCTGCTGCTGAAGCCCATCTGCTTCAAGGTTCGACGTGTTGTGCGTTCAGAGATGGCTGTTACGAGTAGGGGTGCAATGATTAATCGACGTAGTCGACAAAAATCGATGACAAAAATAGTCGCAGACGAATTTAATAGTCGATGATTCGTTGGTTACGTCATAGCGCGTGTTTTTCGTGCCGTGCAGCTGAACTAAACGTTGTTTTACCGGAGGTGCTGATGGAAGTAGCTGAGGAGTGAGCCATCTCGCTCCCTTCCTGTCTCTGAAAGTCGCGAATGTGCAATAGCGACAAAACATAGACCAATGGCGACGTCCGTTGCAACGGCATCGCGTACCAGAAAGTCCAAAGTATTGGAGAATTTCACCTTTAACATAGCCCGAAAAAAAACTACCTGCAATATTTGTAAGGCGGACCTGCTCAATGGGAGCACGTCCGTTATGCACGAGCATTTGAAGAGGAAGCACGTTTGACATCGTAACGTAGACGATGCAGACTCGCCTCGGTAAGATAGCCTGTTATCTAGCTTGCTATATAAACGGAGTTGTCTTGGCAACTCCCTCAATACCTGTGTGCAGGATTGTAGAATCCATTACAAAAATATGGTTTGAATATAGATTTTTTTTAACGAGTTTAAAAGCGTAATGTTATCCTATTGCCTGACAAAAGTATTTTTTAATCACAATTATGCAGTCCGAAGAAGACTGTTTGTTGATGTTTTTATTGCTGCTACTTTCCATGTACCTTTGTTTACATTAGCACTTTGCCTGTCCTTGGTTTTAAATGGACAAACACTTGATTTTTCTTTGTTTTTGTATCAATAGTAGCCTAATATGCAGCAAAGTTTATTAAAAGACATTTTTGAATTTAGTATCGATCTTTATAGTCTTTGTTTTCAGTCGTCACATGCCGCAATAACCTAAAGCTAAATTTAAAAGCTGATGGCTCAATAAGAGCAATTGAGAATTTGTGTGATTCATAATCCGATTAGTCAATTAATCGTTTCAATAATCTATAGATTAATCGACTATCAGAATAGTCGTTAGTTGCAGCCCTAGTTACGAGTGGTTATTTGAGTTACTGTTGCCTTTCTATCATCTCGAACCACTCTGCCCATTCTCCTCTGACATCAACAAGGCATTTTCGTCCACACAGCTGCCGCTCACTGGATATTTTCTCTTTTTCGGACCATTCTCTGTAAACCCTAGAGATGGTTGTGTGTGAAAATCCCAGTAGATCAGCAGTTTTTGAAATACTCAGACCATCTGGCACCAACAACCATGCCACATTCAAAGTCACTTAAATCCCCTTTCTTCCCCATTCTGATGCTCTGTTTGAACTTCAGCAAGTCGTCTTCACCATGTCTAGATGCCTAAATGCATTGAGTTGCTGCCTTGTGATTGGCTGATTAGCTATTTGTGTTAACAGGCAATTGAACAGGTGTGCCTAATAATAAAGTGGCCAGTGAGTGTATACTCACAAACAAACAGTGTGATCGGGCACATGTTTAAACTCAGTCTGGGTAAAAACAACTGACAACAGTCGGTAAATTACTGACAGAGCCGCTAAAGACTGTAAAAAAATCCAGGAGAGTTCAGCATTGCGACAGACTTAACTTTTGTACTTTAACCCGGACAGAGAAGATCACGGCCCAATCCAAGCCTGTCAGACAGATTTTTGAATCAACTTCATCAGGCTCCAGGGATCAGCTCATTTGCCCCTTGTCCAGGAAAATTGTGAGAAACCATCTGGTTTGAAACTTCCACTATTTAGTTAAATTTGTCACTTTTCTTCCTCTTTTAACACATATGTCCAAAAACTAGTTTATCTTTGCAATTATTTCACTCCTTCAGTTTCTCTCACTCCTCAGTTCTCTTCCATGCTGATTTTGTTTGATTTTCATTGTCTATTCAATTTTCTCCTTACTGTTACACTGTAACATGTTCATATGAGACTATTTAGACCTGATAGATAATTCATTGGTATTTAAACGCTCATTTTAAAATCAATCCATACTCGAAATGAAAATTATATTTTCTGCTTTTTAATATTACTATTGCATCTTTCACTCTTAAGTTTTCTTTGCTCTTCAATGGAGTGTCTTCCCATCTTTATTTAAGCTCATGGTCTATTCAATTCCACAGCACAATTTTTTCATTTCTTGTTTTAATTGTTTTAAAACCCCCCCAACCCTGGCCTCTCTCAAACAATTCTTGAAATCTGTCTGCACTCAGATATACTGTTGCTGGTCATTATGGAAAAAGGACAAATATTCTCTCTGCTGCGCTTGTATTGGTCTGATAGACTCTCAAAACCTGCGAGGGATGTGGGAAGTGAGCACTGAACTCTGGTGCTGTTGACCAGTGGCATCCCTTAACAGCTCAAATCAGCTGAAACAACAGTTCGCAAAATGTCACTGTGTCTGCAGTACTTAAGTGACTGGTGGTTATTGTAGGCTTTTGCTAATAAACCTGTTTGTTGGCTACAACCTTAATAATCCAAGTATAAGTGGATTAGTTGGTATGTTTTCATGCAAACTATTTTCATGTCCCTCTTCAGTAAAAAAAAAAAAAAAAAAAAAAAAAAAAGACTTGGTGATAGTCATCGGGTTAAGTTGTGTGGCAAACAACCATCTTAATCATTGCCTACACTGTGTATTAATTTGGACAATCAAATTAGCACAAACTGTGGTTTGACCGTGGCCAAATGATAAATGAAGCAGAAAAACTGTAGTGTAGCTTTTAGGGGTGTAACGGTACATGTATCAAAACAGGAAAATGTCAGTACTGGCCTTTTGGTTCAGTACGCACGTGTACACATGAGGGTTCTCCACAGCGGAGACATTGTTGGTGCCAGCAGGGCCACCCTCTCTGCAAACAATGTGGACTGTGCTGCTTAGACACTGGTAAATGCCTTTATTTATTTATTTATTTATTTATTTATTTATTTATTTATATATTTATATATATATATATAAATTTAATAATGTACACTGTTGAACGGTATGAACAATCGCTCTGTAAAGGCAGATCGTAGTCATTTTATCGTTCATGATCTAATATCACCATATCACACACCCCTAAATGTCAGAAAAAGTAACAGCAGTTAAGTAAATCACTCAAACTTTCATATAAGCATCACATGTGAACAGTAATAAAGAAAATTCTGTTTCATTTTATGAAATGTTATTAAATTATTTACAGAGCTCTTTAAGAAAAGTTTATGGTGACGAGTGAAGTTGAAAGTTAACTACCTAGTTTGTCTGCAGTGAAGATTAATAGTCAATGTTCTTCATACAATGAAAAACAAATTTGCTAAATCAGTTAATCTTACAGTGGTTCTACTGACCAAAATGAGACCATCAAGAGACAGTGTATAAAACTTTTTTCTCTATCCTTTGCCCCATCTTGTCTCTTTGAAGGAGTGCTGAAATGTGTCCATCGTGGAGTTTCTGGAGAGAGACTGAGGCTTGAAGAGCAGGATACCCAGATCCAAATCAGCAGGACCAGGCCTACAGGCAGCAACTGCAACAGCAGCAGAGGAGTGGAGGTCAGTGACTCCTCTCCTCTTCTTAACTGTGAACTCAGTAACTCTGTTGAGGATAAAGACTCCCTGCAAGAAACCATAAACCCACAGCAGTATATCGATGACAGCAGGGACTCACAGTTTGACCTTTTGCGTGACAATAAAAGTGCTAACTCGTTGGTTCAGGAGTTTTTCGATGAGCCCTCAGGGGTTGGGGTGGAAGGACAAAGGCTATCTTGTTCATACTCGATGGCGGCGGCTGATTTCCCATCGACCTCGTCAAGTGTGGATGGTGGTGCTCGTTACGGCACCGGTTTCCTGCTGTCCCTGCCCTTCAGCGACAGCAGCTCAGTACATCATCGAACCAGCACCAAGGAAAGACTGTTCGTTTGCAGTTACTGTGGCAAAGCTTTTAACCGGCCAAAGAAGGTAGAGATCCACCAGCGTATCCACACGGGGGAGAAGCCTTTCAGCTGCTCAACATGTGGGAAGATGTTCTCCGAGGCTGGGAACCTGAGGAAACATCAGCGAGTCCACACTGGGGAGAAACCGTACAGCTGTGGGATGTGTGGCAGAGGATTTGCCTGGATTAGAAACCTAAAAACACACCAGCAAAAGAGCCATCCTGAAATTTGTACTGAAGAAGAGACCCGGTAACGAATCTGAACTGTCCTCTGAGACAGAAAAACGCTCTGCTCAACAGATTGAATATAAACACTTTCAAGTTTCACATTGTAGTTAACTTTATAATTCTTTAAATGTGTCTTTGTTTAGAGAATTTGATGAATTAGAATTATAAAGTCTCTGTTGCTAGTCTTCAACTGAATCCGCTAGGGATGCAACCTCTGGACAGAAACTTTGAACTTATGTTTAGTTTATGGTGACTTAGCAGTCCCTCTCCTCAGTGTCCTGGTCCAGTGAAGGTTTCAAATTGAAAGTTAGCGATACATTTTTACTTGTGTATATGGGCGTATACTGTCTTGTTTCATTCACCTTTTACTATATAAATGCTTTGGTGGTACACAGCTGGAGCCATGAGGATCTTCTCTGCTGGAGTTTATACTGTACTTGTACTGGATCCCAACCAACACAGAGTTTGTCTGTCTCGCAGCACTTTCTGATTTCCTCACTGTATCTGTGGCTCTCAGCTGCAATCTTATTGGCTCCCACTGAAAAGTAAATTATTAGAAATGGTTCACATATAGCAGGAGACAGTTAGCTTGGATCTGTACATTGATTTGTTGACCGCAAGAAATATATTGTTTCACCACACATAGATGATATGATGATGTTCATAGAATGAAAGTGGGAATAAAATTGTCTTAATTGTCTCTGCTTTGGAAAACGGTCCTTGTTTATTGAATGACCGCACAACAAATGAACGGTTAAAGGTGGGGAAATTTATCAATTCTAAAATGCATTGTGATGTAGACAGTTCTCCATTGCATTGACAAAAATGTTAAATTAAAAGTTTTATGCTACGTTCATTTTGTAGCTCCGGTCGCCTTTTGCGTGCTGGAGTATTGAGCGCCGGAGTGTCCTCCCTCCCTACTCCCCCTCTGGTCTACACTCACTTTGCACTTAAACAATAAACACCAACACTAATCAGAAGTGATTAGGCCCTGCACTGTACTTGAAGTTTACTTTGTGTTTGTTTGATTTGCTGTATGAGGTACACATTGAATAAAAGTCCAAGATTTTGTGCGCACGTAGTTCAGCTTCACCACGCGAAGCCAGGACATCTGGGTTTAAGTGACCAGAGCGATTGGGATTCATCTTCCGACACATCAATTAATAACTAAATACACTGCTCAAAAACATTAAGGGAACACTTAAATCACATCAGATCCTGATGAACGAATTGTTCAAGTTGAAAATCTTTACTGGTGTACATTCTGTAATTTGTTCAGAACAAAATGATGTAACAATCAGTGGAAACCAAAATCATTTACCCATTGAGAGCTATATACAAAATCATACTGAAAATCAAAGAAAAAAACTGATATCTCAGGGTGATCCAACTTGGGTGATTTCTATCACAGCAACTCATAATGTTACTCAGTACTGTGTATGGCCCCCACGTGCCTGTATGCACACTCGACAACGTCTGGGCATGCTCCTTATGAGTCGGTGGATGGTGTCCTGGGGAATCTCCTCCCAGACCTGGATCAGGGCATCAGTGAGCTCCTGAACAGTCTGTGGTGGTACTTGGAGGCGTCGGATGGACCGATAAATAATTTCCCATAGATGCTCAATTAATTTAGGTGAGGGGAACGAGAGGGCCAGTCAATGGTATCAATGCCTTCTTCATCAAGGAACTGCCTACACACTCAGGCCGCATGTGGCCAGGCACCGCCAAACCGGTCATGCTGGATGATGTTACAGTAAGCATAACGTTCACCACAGCTTCTCCAGACTCTTTCACGCCTGTCACATGTGCTCAGTCTGAACCGGCTCTCATCTGTGAAGAGAACGTGGTGCCAATGCCGGACCTTCCAATTCTGTTGTTCTCTGGCAAATGCCAATCAAGCTGGACGGTGCTTGGCTGGGAGCACAGGTCCCACTAGAGGTCGTCGGGCACTCATGCCACCCTCATGGAGTCTGTTTCTGACAGTTTGGTCAGAAACATGCACACCTGTAGCCTGCTGGAGGTCACTTTGTAGGGCTCTGGCAGTGCTCCTCCTGTCCGTCATCGCACAGAGGAGCAGATACTGGTCCTGCTGCTGGGTTGATGGCCTTCTACGGCCCTGTCCAGCTGTAACTTCCGGTCTTCTGGTATCTCCTCCATGCTCTTGAGACTGTGCTGGGAGACACAGCAAGCCTTCTTTCAACGGAACGTATGGATGTGCCTTCCTGGAGGAGCAGGACAACCTGTGCCCCCTTATTGGGCAGCAGATAATGCCTCATGCTACCAGTAGTGACAAGGACACTAGCCGAACACAAAACTAGAGAAGAATCAGTCAGGAAGGATAAAGAGACAGCAGCTGTCGGTGGCCAGCACATGCAAAACCATTCCCTTTTTGGGGGTTGCCTTGATTTTGCTTCTCGATTGCACATTTTGTCAATTTCATTAGGATTTTGAGTTGTCCATCCGTACGCGATACCAGGTACAAACATTAACTTGGACTCAAGGGTTGTACGTTCACTTGAGCTTTGATTTCATTTCAGTAGCCATGGGTACAAGGTCATGGTGGCCTCAAGAAGTATGTATTTCTTTCTTGTACATGATATCTCAAGATCAGCTTCAAATTTGGTACAAGTGTTAATTTGGACTCACGTGAAATCCAAGTGAAAGTCAAGACGGCCTGTCACTACATCTGGCACAATTCACTTGGACTCACTGATTTCGGAGGCCAAAGGTCAAGGTCACAGTGGCCTGAAAAATAATGTTTTTGGCCTCTTAAATGTGATATCTAAAGACCAGTGGTGTATTAAGTACTTGAAAGCCGTACTTGAGTAAAAGTACAGATATCTTACCTGAAAGTGACTCCGGTAAAAGTAAAAGTCACCCGTAAGAAAATGACTTGAGTCAAAGTCTCATACTAAGTAGCTCATACTAAGTGTACTTAAGTATCAAAAGTATCTGGTGTTGAAATGTACTTAAGTATCAAAAGTAAAAGTACAAGTACCAAAATCAAGTGCTTTTTATGGTAGGCCTACACAGAAACAAAACAACCGAAAATTGTTCTCTTCAGGCTTTATTTCAAGTGACTGAATTAAATTATTATTTATAAAATAATATAGAACTCATACATGATGAACAAGAGACATTGGAAGTGATGAAACTAAGAATGTAGTAGTCAAAATTGTTACTGGAAAACTATCAAATTGAAGCTGAATTACTCTTTTCTGATTAGATAACATTTTCTCACCCACCTGAAAATATTTTTTTCTGTTTACTAAAGAGCTGGCGAGACGGGGAAACCCCTGTTACTGAACAAACACTCTATGGCAATGTTTACTGTCAAAATCTAGAGCTTTAACCTGTTAACAAAGTACTTTAACCACTTTTTTAAAAAAAGTTTGGGTTTTATTGTTACCTTGCCATGACAACCATGCCATATAACAGGTCTTAAAGTCACACTTGTAGCACATGAACTGACAATGCACAAAATTACAAAACCCAACAGCGTTTTTTTTCTTTTCGTTTATATTTACAGTGATTGATAAAGTCTGATTTTGAGACCCGTTTCACCGTGCAACTACACAAGCCAAACCTCTACCAAAGTTTACAATTTTCTTTTGAAATAAGCAGATCTAAAAAAAGTTATAACAAAAATATACATATACTGTATAATTTTACAAATTTTTAACCCCAGATGCTGAGGTTGGCTGCCACTCAGGCGTTTAGTCTCATGGACATTGTGTGTCATGTGCAGTCATGTTGTGTGTTGTGTTGTTTTTAACATCACACGGTCTCTCTTTGTCGTGTGCAGAAGGATGATGAGCCAGATGTGGTGCTGGTTAAGGTAGAGGAAGTGGAGCCACTGTCGGAATCTCAGAACCGAACAGACCTCAGCATACAGGAGGGTGAGTGGACTCATGCATTGTGAAATTCAACTGACATTACCCTATTGGATCTTAATACATGAAATACATGCGCCTGCCAAATCCTCTTTTGACTGCTATGGCTATGGCAGTTTATCTATTTCAAAACAAAATGCACACTTCCTGTACGTTGGCAAAGGAGATCAATCATTGAAAGATCAACTTGAACAAAACATGTTCATCATTTATCATAATCATATGTAAATGCCCCTTCTCATGTCATGGCAGCAGATTAAAAACAACATCAAGTCACTATCAGTTTGTATTGGTCAGCCATTGATTTACACACACTGTAGCAGCATGGAGAATAAACCACATAGTACAGCAGATCATTTGAAAATGTCAGGTTGCGCAAAATGGCAAATGAGAATCCAAAAGCACGACACTTGAGCAGTTTTAGGAGTAGCAAGAGTTCAGGTTTAATGGACGAGCAGGGGTCAAAACCAGGCAGACAGTCAGAGATAGCAAACAAATCCAATAGGGAGCAGGCAAAAGGGAATCCAGGGTCCAAGAAGGCAGGTCAGAGCGGAGATCAGGCAGAGCAGTGAAACAAGAGATAACGCTGGAAAGCTAGGAAAAACACACTAGACAATCTGGCACAGAACAGAGGAAATGGGCCGGTATATATACTGGGTGACTGATGACTGATGGAAAGCAGGTGAGTCTGGGGGTGGGGCAGGTCAGGTAATGGGATCCGTGGGAAGAGGTGATGCAGAGCAGGGGGGAGTGGCTGAGTTCTGAAATGACATGAGAATTAGTATATGGAAAACAAGATAGCAGAAAAGAAAAATACTATGAGCTGACTGAAGTTGTGACAGAAAAGCCTGAAGAAGCTACATTTAATCGTGTGTAGTTGATTGATTGAGTGTGACAAAGAAAGTCACTCAGTATCCTTCTCTGTTTATCCAGGGTTGGTAGAGTCGAGCACAGATGACTACAGAGGAGGGCTGCCATTTGATGACACCACGCAAGCTTCCACCAATCAGCTTTTAGACCTGCAGGAGTCTGGGGGGGGCTTCTCAGAGGTCAGCTATGGCCATTCTTCACTGTGGACGAATGGGGGTAGTAAATATTTTCATGACAACAGCCTCCCAGGGCCATCCTCACACTGCTCCCCCCTGCCATACCTGCAAGGCACACTCATTAGCGCAGAGGCTGGCAGCTCTGGGAGGGGATTGGCTGTTGAGAATTCATCAGGAATGTTATTGGCTGTTGAAAGCTCCAGAAGCTTCCACGCCTCCTTTGAGCCTCAGGGTCCTGTTATAGATCTGTCAGAGGAGTCTAGCCCTATTCAGGCTCTAGGTCACACACAGGGGGCGCAGCTGTCTGTTCAGGCGTCCCAACCATGCCCAGGCCCAGGTCCAAGTAAGGGTCAGGGCAGTTACTGCAGCACTAATATGCATCAGAAAATCCCCAGGAAGAGGGGATGCATATGTAGGTTCTGTGGGAAAGGGTTCAGCTCACAGGCAAACTTACACTCTCACCTGAGGACTCACACTGGAGAGAGGCCATATGGCTGCACAATCTGTGGCAAAAAATTCTCCCAGTTCTGGAACCTGAAGATCCACAGGAACATCCACACGGGGGAGAGACCGTACCAGTGCCCTCTCTGCCCAGAGAGGTTCTCTGACCCCAGCAACCTGAAAAAGCACCAGAAAAGACACCAGCCAAAGACATAGACCTGCAGTCAGCAGCATCTGACATCTAGAACTAAGCATTCATAAATACTAATGAAGTTTATTGATAATATAATAATAATTATAACAAGACCACATGTAGCTCACTGGAGCCAAAATATTCACAGGAAATTAATCTTAAAGCATCACCTGTTCACTTCCAAACAACATGAATGTCTCGATATTTCTCTAAATTGCTTTTCATATAAAATGTTTCAAACAATATCCAACATAAATGAGTAATGGTTGTTCCGCCTTGTAGACTTGTAGTACATTGGCCCACATAATAAATAGTATAATGTCCATTTCCACTGCATGAATTAATTAGTTCAACAGCAGAATCGCGTCATCATCACCACTCTGCTGAGGACACTTTCTCCAAAGGACAGAAATGTATAAGTCTTTGGGGTCTGTGTCCATAAGCAGCTGTTTCTGTGCTGTAACTGTCCATGTCCTCCATACAGGTAAAATGTCTGTATTTACATAGCACTTTTCCAGTCTTGATGGCTCCATTGGCCTCATTCACCAACTGATCTTAAAGGGCCCATATTGTGTCAAATACATTTTCTAGGCTTTTACTATCCGTAATTACTTGAAGGGGGTCAGTAGGGACCCTCAAAGTATGAAAACCGTCAGTCCATGGACTTTTGCACTCAGCCCATTCTAAGAAATATGTCTTTGAAACGGCTCGTTTCAAACTTCGGAGGTAGGATGACGTCAGCTACTCCTCTCTCTTCTGTGTCCCAGCCGGTACCAGTCCAGCCTCCGAATCCACCACCCCCACTCCCCACCACCACCCCTCTTCCCCTCCACACGGAACGCGACACCAAGCAGACATGTTGCTCAGCCAGCAGCTTGTTAGCTACCACAGGCTAACCACAACAAACAACACTGAATAAACACTGCAGTGTGGAGGGATGCAAGGAAGAGAATGTGCCTGTGCACATTCCTCCTAAGAACGATACTATTCAAGACTAGCGGTTACGCTTTATTTTATCTGACGCACTAGAGCATTTCAGGAAGAGAGTCTGTCTGTGTGTGCTCGGCTCATTTCACCACACTGGTAGATGTGGTGAAATGAGAGCATGCGGTAAGCAGTGTGGGTTAGGGTTAACCCTAACCCACACTGCTCACCGCATGCTCTACATGCAGCAGTAGACGTTACTAACTCCGTACTGTAACTCGGGACTGAAACTCTGTACTGAAACACTGGTCGCGTGTCACTCAAAGTGCAGTCAGCCAATCAGAGGAGGGGCTCATAAATAATTAAAGAGGCAGGCAAAAACAGCCTGTTCTGTCTGGTGCGCCAGAGAGAGGCAGAAGAGGGGGCATGTAAATACACATTTTTTTACTTTAAACCACTGATATATCATCTTAGGGGTACCAATACCTCAAATAAATCCCAGAAAGGTGTAAAATATGGACCCTTCTTAAAACCCACTTTCAGCAGTATCAGTGCATTTTCTTTATTGATGACATCACTGCTGTCCCATAAAATCGCTCTTCACCTCCACCTCACTAACAAACACCGCAATGTCAGTGTCAGAGAGTTTCGCTTCTTCTTTTCATCGCTTAATGCCGTGACTCACCGTGAAACCCATTGGTCAGCAGGATAATTTTATATTCATGAGGTGCTTTGCATTCACCATTTATTGTTGAATGTGGGCATGTAGAGGGCAGAATATGAGGCTGATCCACGTACGAACATTTCAAGGTGGACTGTGATTTATAAAGGGAACATTGCGTTCAGCTGTGCGTGTGCACGGTTTTATACATCAGATATTTGGTTTTTTGCGTACGCCATTTTCCGATTTTGTGCACACGTACACTTGAATCCTGAATCCTATCCACTGTTTTATAAAAACAGGCCATAGTGCAATAACTGATCCCTTTTCTAAAACACTCTTTTTGAGTGCTGTTAAGTTCCTGTCAATACAAATAAAATATCCAGTTTGCATAATAATGCAAACACTGAAAACAACCTGAAAAAAACAAACATTTAAATTACAAACAGACACACTGACCCTGATCTAACCCCATAAAGAAACATACACACACAAACTTTGCTCGCTGACGGTGCTGACATTGTGTAAGTTTTCAGTACATATTGACATTTTTCACTTTTTTAAGAATGTTTGCAAACGAAAATTCTTTCAAACCAAATAATCGATCAGAAGAGAAAATTATAGTGAAAATAGTCATTAACTGCTGTTGGATACAAAACATTTGAAAAGAGCTGAACCATAACCACCTAACAGTAACATCTTACTTTTACATTAATAAATAAGTGATGATAAACTGATTATATAATATTTAACAGTATAACAGTCACAGGGCTCATTAAATGCTTTTATTACTTTTGTTTTCTTGATAATACAGATGTACTTTTACAGAGTAACTAACAGTGTGGTATTAGTACTTTTACTAAACTGAAGGATGTAATTATTTCTCTATCACTGATGCTACCACGTAAACAAACATACCTTTTTTGAAAACACATCAATGCTTTAAATGTGACAAATCTGTGCAGGAAGTGTTGGCTTTCACGCAAAGTATCTTAACATTGAAGAAAATTGTCAGAGTTGATTTGCAGTCTGTTTGTGTTGTGGTGAGTGTGTGTGATTCTTCCTGGACAGATGATTCACATTAAAAGCCTGCCAGGAACAGTAGCATTATTATGCCCTTTGTGCAACAAGTACTCTTTTCATGTGAAACATCTGTGCAAAACATGTTTGGAAACAATTAGTGAATAAGAGTGTTTGGGTCTGTTTGTGTTAAAAAGAGAAAGTGAGAGCTGCAGAGTGTGAGGATGGATTACTCATTCATTGCACCTGATCAAATATGCTAATAAAACATGGGAAGATAGAAATAATAGTCCATCTCTGATATGAGCCTGTTTCAGATACTGAATCTTTGCATTGCAGCCCGAGATGCAGACATATCAATCACACAGATACAAAACAAGAAAAACTCAGCCACTGAGATTATGAGATATTTTAGACATTCCAGGCCAGAATTCAACAACTGTTTAGAGAATCATTCACTTGGTAATCTTGTCTGCATTTTATTACAATATATTTAAGTTGTTGTCTTCCAGTGGAAATGCATTCAATTGCTCATACTAATACAGGGTCTGTGAAATCTGTCTCTTTGTTTTATCTACAAGAAACTCTCTTCTGGAGGAGTGTGTTTTTTAAAGTATTACTGTAGCACAAATGTATACAGCTTTTTCTATTGTGTCACGATTTTGTAAATTCCTCCTCAGTGTCCTCAGTTTGTAATGTAAATAATTAAAACTTTATAAAAAAACATCAACATGAATTTGTCTTTTTATTATACATTACAAAATTGTGACACAATATTTTTGTTAGATTTTAAACTCGCACAGTAAATCATTGTAATTCGTAATGAACATTCCTTTGTTTGCAAGTAGAATCAGATCTCAGTGAATTTGTGATGCACATTGGTCCCTTGGGGTCTCCATTGGTATTTTGTATCGTGCCAGCCCCCAGTGTGAACCTACTGCCAGTGCTGTAATGTGTTTTACAGTTCAATCCTGTCATCAGCGGCAGTTCACAAGTTAAGGCAGACCCACACTGGCAGAGGGGTATCATAATCCTCTTCAGGGCTCATGGTTATCAGGAGTCCCCTCTCACAGTCAGCGGAGTTAGAGCACAGAAAAGGGACACTTCAACATTTTGAATAAAATGCATGAGCCCCCTTTTTTCTTGACTCAAGGAAGTCATTGCTGCAGGAAAACTAATTCCAGTACATTACTCTATGTAAAAGAAGTTTGTCAAGATTTCATTAACTTCTGTGTATGGATTGAACAAACAAGATTCATGGTCATTAAAAAATCTGCAGACCTAAACTGATAGGTGAAGGGCTCAGTTGGCACAGTGCTACATGAATGCTGACTGTTGATCCTCTCTCACATGGACGACCCTGCTTCTGCGCTCCCTTGCATGAATTTACAGAGTAGTGTGACTATTTCTTGACATTAGCCAGTAGTTACACTACTCCAAGTTCTCCACTTAACTCAACTTATGGAGGTCATATTAATCTTCTCATCTAAAACTAAGAGAAACAAAGAGGCATATTTTCCAACCTGTGTTTTGTTGTTCATTGAGTCCCATCACCCTGGTGAGATGTAAGTCTGAATGAACCTCTCTCCTCCTCCCTTCCCCTGCCCAGTCTGCAGAGCCTCAGCCGACCCCCATGATATCAGAAGATTCCAGCAGTAAAGTGGCAGTCAAACGCCGGGTACCAGACACCAAGACGTCAGCCAACCCCAACGCACAACCACCAGCAGCGCAGAGATCCAGTAACAGCACCACACTCAGCTCCGAATACTCTCTGTTTGAGCTCGAGACCTTCTTCACCCGCTGGGCTCCTGATAATGACTCGGTGTCCACCCCCGGTGGCCCCTCATGTTCTTTCAGCGTTGATGACTCAGCAGAGTTCGACACAGATGGAGTAACTATTGTAGAGGCTGAGCCATCAGTCTCCTCAGCAGTGAGGATTAGTGGAGGGCAGAGTTTGTCCTCTGCAGCTGGATGCTCCACAGTTCACATCCAGCCCCCCGTGTCACAAGGTAACTAGCCATCTTCTTTCCTATCAGACACTGGCAACTGCAGCAACTACACATGTATATACAGGAAGTCAGGATTCTGAAGTGCAGCAGAGACATTCCTGATACCTTTTGTTTAGATAAACACATCCACAATGAGGTGGCTGCATTAGGAAATGTATCTGTTCCTCTCTGTTTTGGCTCATGACATTTCTACATCCAAGATGGATCTTTTAGAAAATATTCTCCAGGGTATAAATGTCAAGCAAGCTTTTCAAACAGGGTTAGACCACAGGTCACTTAACCGGTCTCAGTAGATGCACAAAACAGAATGTATAAATATGTGTTGTGAATATTTTTAAAATGTTAAAATGCAGCATGTGAAGAAGTGTATGCAGCAGTGTCCCATCACATAATGACATGGAGGTAAGGTGAGCTCTCTATCCTTAAAGTTGGCCTAGAATGAAAGAAAGAAAGTGTGTGCATGTTGGAACAGATGGCAATGAGAAGATCAAAAAACAGGTTCAGTTTGAAGGCTTGGTTTATACCCGTGTGTAGGATGGACACAGAGACAATGCTGTGGCCTACGTGAGTTTAAAATGTATACTTCTGTCTTGAATCGACACTTGAGGTACGGTTTATGTTGGGCATAGCTTGCGCTGTAGACTAACATGCACCTCGCTAGAAAGTGGAAAGTTTAGTTTTTATGTCTCAGTGGCTGGACAAGCTCACATGTCTCAACCTCCCTCTGCTTCAGTCAGTTCGGTGGGAACAGACATCACAGCTTCTGATGTCTTTTTTTCTGCTTTGCAGTGATTAGTTAGATTTAGATGTTCAATATTCATTAGCATGTCAATTACCATTGTTTTAGTTACACGGACAGTGACTTAGATGGCAGACAACATGCAGAATACACCATACTGTTCCCTTTCGAGGCAGGATGTTACACGTTTGCAAAGTTAGTCAAACTGTGGTACGATGTATAATTCATCTTGTTTTTAAGATAACTTTCTCTTTGCATCTTTTTTTATTGAGGTTTTTATTGATTCAGTTGATAGGTCTGCAACATTAGCTGTGTATGTGTGTATGTGTGTGTGCTGTGAACAGATGGTAACAGAGATTATGCTTCACTCAGCATGGCAGAGGAAAAGAATAATGCGTAACAAGGCACACATATACATCTTGATGAGCGGTATATCGCAAGTTTGGGGTGGACTGTACTTCATGTGTGGATTCTCCTCCGATGTGAAAGAATGATCGGGGCAGAATCTGCTGAGAGGCCAGTAAAAGTTGTATTACCTTTAATAAGCTACATGGTGCTCATGTTGTAGATACTGATTTGTTGTAGTGATGTGAATGTCTCGGGGAGGATGGAGTAATGACAGAGGGCTGAATCCATGTTTTTTCTGCGGCCTGCTCTGTCAGCAGGGACTTCTGTGTCTGTACCTCAGAGGATCCAGGTTCCATCTTCCCAGCATCCATGGAGCAGAACACCAGCCATGATTAAAAGTGCACAGTCAGTGAAACAGCAGCAACACAACAATCCCTCTGCACAGAGCACACTGTCCTCCAGCACAGCTGCTGCCCCTAACAGTAACAGTGGTGATAAAACAAGTGTCTCTGGTATCACCTCAACCTGCAGGACAATGAGCTCCACTGTGGCTCCACAGTCAGCTTTAGCTCTCAGGGGATCCCCAGCACTGTTGGCAAGCATTGATTTAGCAATTGCTGCACAGCAACGAGCCAGCCTCCTGAGTCACCACAGTAAAAGCCAGCCTGCCAGTATCGCCTCCGGCGAGCACCGCAGGAAAGGCTATGTATGCCAAGCCTGTGGTAAGTCCTTCTCCGGCTTGTCCAACCTGGAGGCCCACGAGAGAGTCCATACGGGGGAAAAACCTTTCCGCTGCGACACCTGCGGGAAACACTTCTCAGAGGCAGGGAACCTGAAAAAGCACCAGAGGGTTCACACCGGGGAGAAACCCTTTAGCTGCGAGCAGTGTGGGAAGGGTTTTGCCTGGATCTGCAATCTGCGGACGCACCAGCAGTCTGCCACAGGCTGCGGATCACAGCTGAGGTGAGCATAAGGGCTGATCTCACACACTCTGCTGATTTTAGTAGTATTTCACTCACACACACACTAACACACACCTTGTACATCTATCTTAGTGAGGACACTCATTGGCATAATCCATTCCCCTAAACCAATTCTTCACACCCCTTTGAAAGTGCAATGCACAATGTTTTCAATCTCTAAGGTCTCAGCTCAAAATGGTCCTCACAGAGATATCTGTACAGGTACACACCCACACACACCCACACAGATACCTGGCCTTTCTTCAGTGTGAAACAGTGGCACAGCAGCAATATGTGAAAACATCTAATGTTTTGTGTCTTGACCAAAGTAGGTTATGTTGTTTTTAGAGTCATGTTGGTTATGTTGTTTTGGAGTTGTGAGTTGTTCCAGGCACTCACTGCTTTTTTAATGCAGCTTGATTTGAAAGTCAGCACGTGGAAGAAAATGGACTGCAGACTGTGGTTGTTTTTGAAATTGACGCAAGTGTATCATTGATTCTTTTGATAAATGGGCCAAAGTGTTGCCCGGTCTTCCTCCAACCTGTTCTTGGGTTGTTCTCAGAAACACAATTCACACGTAAGTAAAACCACAGTTAATTGCAGGACATTAATGCAGAGGTGTGTGATAACATTACATTACAATACATGTCATTTAGCTGACACTTTTATCCAAAGCGACTTCTGATTAGTGCATTTAACATCTATGTGGGGCAATTCATGGGATCAGGACACTTGCCCAAGGACACGTCGGCATGGATCCGAGTCGCTGACCTACTGGTTGGAGGATGACTGCTCTATCCTGTCAGCCACAGCTGCCCCAGCTGCCCATGATAACAACCATGTTCAGCCTGTTTGACAAAGGATTGAATGGAAAGAACAAATGTTCTGCATGTGTGTTTTACACTGTATGAAGACTTTTAACGGTGCCAGCTCAAGCCAAAATCTTGTAATTGTTAATATTGAAATAAAATTGAAAATAACAGTCCAGATTTCACCGTAATACATTTTGTTTCTCAAGTGCAACAACCAGTCCTTGTGCATACATAAGAATAATGATTTAAAAAGTTCTGAGAGTTGGAGGCAGGACAGATGCATGAGACCAAGAAATGATCTGAGCAGTCAAGATGAATTGTGTAGCTGTTTGGCAGGCAGAACCTCACCTGTTCAGTTTTAAATCAATCAAATTTTATTTCTATAGCCCATATTCACAAATCACAATCTGTCTCATAGGGTGTAACAAGGTGTGACATCCTCTGCCGTTTACCCTAAACAAGTATAGGAAAAACTACCCAAACAATCCTAGCAATAGCGGGGGACAAAGGTTTGACCTGGAGGTCAAATATCATCCTGTTAGACTTCTTTCATCAAAAATGAATATGGACAAGTATGATTATGCTCAGGATTACAACAGCATATCTCATTCTGCTCCTATAAATCTGTTTACTTGCATTTTTTTTGCGCGCTATCAAATCTATTGTCAATGTAATTTCATAAACACAAACATAATTTTTATACATTACAATAAACAACTTGGACCAGCCACAACGATTCAGCTCAGAAAATGTGTGCCCTTCCAATTCAAAACTAAATAAATATGTGTGATGCATCTCCACTTCCTCCCAATGTAAAAAGATTAAGCCAAAATGTCTCAGAAGCGGGCACTGCCATCTTGTGCTGGTGACATCATTTAGTGACAAGAGTCTGCTCAGTAGTAATCTTAGAGTGGAGTCTAATTTGTATAAAGACAAATTCCATATAGGGAATGTACAAATGTAAAAAAACACAGAAGCTGAAATTAACATCTACAAGCAAACTTCACATATATATCTTCCATAAAAGGATACATTGGAGAGATATATTAAACACAATAATAATTATCTTTTGTCATCTAAACAAGGCCCATTAACTGGCAGGATTTACCATTCCAAATATACAGTACTGAAGATGTGGTAGCAGGGCCCAGTAGGACTGCAGGGGTGTACTTTACTGCCCTCTATTGCTTTTGTTGTTAATTTAATTTCAAGGAATTATTTAAGTTGTTTCACATTCAATGCAGAATAGTTACTGCACATAATACATATAAACAGATGTCTGACCATTATTGATGCAAACCTAATTGAACCCTTTCCTTTTTGTTCTCGAATGTTTTTTATAAGGTTGGGCACAACTTTAACTCTTAAAATGGGTTTCAGATACTTAAATCCATCCCTGATTGTAACAGACTGGAAACAGGCAATCAGACAGTGACATACTGATGCCTTCAAGGTCATACTATTAAATGATATATGTCATGTAAGTTAGTGACCAAATGACTACTGATGCAAATTTAAAGTTATTCTTTGATTTGCCTTACCGTGTCAGAGCTTGATGAGATCATAAAGAAAACATGCAAAATTTCTGCTATTTGACTGTAAAAATATAAAACAATCAAAGGCAAGTATATCTGTGCAGGGGAGTCACCTGTCGTTTTTTCTGAGATGACTGACCTCATGCCAAATGAGAATCAAATCCAAATTGATCTATCTGAATCAAAACTGAATGAGCAGAAATTAAGGGAAGTGAACTGAGCTGTAGTGAAAATTGGATTTTGTATATTTATAATGTCATAATGCACTATACTAGTGTCTGTTCTTAATCTGTTTACCAGTGGTTGGTTGGTTTCTGGAGCGACTTTGGGTTGTGCCCGGCAATAGCCACCACCTCGTTACACCCTAACGTTGGGGTAATCGGCAGTTCGGCCGGGAGCCTGTGTCCATCGGTAAAGACAAAAGAAAAGTCTATGGTGTGGTAGCTGAGTCTATGGTGTGGTAGCTGAGTCTATGGTGTGGTAGCTGAACCCCACAGTCCCCAAAGGAGTCTTTGTTTTCCGGGGCGGCTTCGGGCTGCATTCAACACTTGATAACTAGAGCATATAAAGAATAATGCTCCGATATCCACAAATATCAGTGATAAATGTTCCTGATAAATGCTGATGAATTAATGTTTGAAAATTTCAAAAGAATACATGATGATTAAATGAGCAATGTTTTTTAAACATACCTACAAGATTAATGCGCTAAATAGGAAGTAAAGTTTTAATTTGTATGTGCTGACATTCCTGTTTTTTGAGGAATTTACTACTGATAGCTGAAGTAATCACTGTTTCTCTGAAACAGAGCTAGTCTCTTGACCAAATGAAGAAAATCCATCAAGGATTTCAGATACATTAGATAATGTGTGATATGCTTGAGGGAATTAAAGGAATGTGCTATGAAGTGTAACATTTTGTATTTAGATCCTTTAAATTAGTAAAAGTACATAATCATCAACAAAATATAAGTCTAAGTGTAAGTATATTCATTGTGTGAAATCTTTATCTTAGCAGCATAAGCGCTAAAATAAGTAGAATGAAAATAAAATAATGAAAATGGAAATACTGTAGAGCAACTGTACTCAACTACTTTACCACTCAGATAGTTAAGTTAAGTTTATTGTATCATAACACTATACTGCAAAAAAGATAGATGACCTTGGAGTTCAGATCCAAAGGAGAGCAGGGAGAGACAGACAGTATCTAAACTCTCCTCTTCTGTTTGGGACATACGATGAAAATAGAGGACAATAATCTCTACTGTTCAAAATCAGCAATATAGAGTAATAATCACTGCTGTTCAAAATCAGCAAATTGTAAAACACATTACGACATGAAATTTAAAATGAATAAGTCCAATTTATTTAAAGTAACGCAGTGAACGAGCACTCGCTGGAGGTTGCTGTGCCTCATGTTCTATTGTATGAAAGGTTTAAAGCCATTAACTAAGAAGTCACTCTAATTGTGTTGTGTATGAAACTGATCAAATGTAAAGAAGGGGACCACTTCCAGTGGGCGGTGCAAAAGCGAACACCCTCGTCATAAATTTTTTCTCACAAATGCAGAACAATGGTGACCGTATGGATTAAAAAAAATAATCATCAGATGTTGACATAATGTCAGAGATGAGAGGATAAGTTATTGAGATGGAACAAAAAGAGAGAAAGAAGGCAATTTGCTTGCCACAAACTGTATTTATTAAAGAACAATAAAAGTTAGTGTAAGATTTGAATCTTAGAGAAAATATTTATATTACTTCACTGTTGTATCGAGCTTATGGGTGATTTGGTAAACTGAATTTGAGAGGTGGAATATTCAGACTTTAAGTCTGTCGATTGAACAATTTGAAACATAATGCAGATAACTTTGTAGAAGAAATAAATGAATAATCATTATCAAATCAATCTCACAATTTGTATGACGCAATCACTTAAGTTATCAACAACTAATCATTTAAAATAAAACAATTTATATATAATCCTTTTTAAACTTGTAGTTTCACTGTGCTGTCTACAAATAAGATACTAGTTCTGCATTTATCTTACATAACTTTCAGGAAATTGAGTATCAACACTATTTAAATTGGAAATTACCAATTCGACCTTATCTCTCTTTACACTCAATTAAAATCATTGATTTCACTTTTAAAGTTTTGTTTACTGTTTTATCCATCACCCTAATACAAACAGTACCAGCTTGAGTGGCATTGATGTTTGCAATGAGACCTGTCTTACAGTGTTACTGCACAGGAGCATTCAATTCTACAGATAAATACAATACAATAAACTAATACAAAAAACTTGTTGAAATATGAACACATTTTGAATGTCCACATTTTGTATGGTGCACCTTGACAATTCAACAGTCAAAGTGATTTGTACAGAGTGATTTGTACAGAGTAATTGACACACATCCACATGTTGCTGAGGTTGTGACATGTGTCAAAATACATTAAAGAGATGTTGACTATATGCCAGCCAAAGAGAGAAGCTGTATGCATTCACACCCAACCAATAACAAGTCTTTTAGCTAAATCTCTACATAGTTCATCTTAATGTTGAATTTTCTTGCCTCACAAAGTGAAAGTTAAAGCTAATTCTAAGCTACCTGCAATTAAATAGTATCCCTTGCCTCCCAGAGCGATAACAGACCTGATTCGATCTCTGCTGGACTGAGGTGTGTTGGTAGAAACCACCAGTTCTTTCAATACTCCCGTCCTACAAATCCAAAACTAAACCGAACTGATGAGTGGAGATTTGTTCAGGATTTGTAAGCTATTAATGATATCCATTGTTAAGATACCAATTTGATTTTTGCTTCATTGCTGCCAGATTCAAATTATTATACAGTTGTCGATTTGAGCACAGATTTCTCTTTATTCCACTAGGCCCAGACAGCCCGTACTTGTTCAGGGAAGGTCTGGTGGTGTATGCAGCAGAGGTAAAACGTGAACTGATGACTATCGCCTGCCTGGTGGCAGCACACTCCTGCCGTATGCTGATGACCTGTTGAAAGTCTCCCTGTCAAAGGACACTCGTCGCTCTTACTCGATTTTGCTGTTTCAAAGACTTCCTGAATGTGGTCACAGAGCATCCCTGGCTAAGCTACAGATCTGCTCGCCAGAGGTTACATATTTGGGAAACGTGCTGAGAGATGGACAGCACCTTTTGTTGCCTGAGAGAGTATAAGTCTTGAACAATGTGCCTCCACCTAAGACAAAAAAAGGCATATGCTCTCTTTCTTGGGAATGGCGACCTATTCTAGACACTGAATCTACTATTGTCCATTGTGCTGTGGTTGGCACAGCACAATGGACAGAGGAGATGGACAAGGTTTTTAATAACCTCAAAAGGGCTCTCTCCAGTGCCCCCTGCCTTGGATTCCCTGACTACAGGCAGCCATTTTGCCTGTATGTTTGTGAGAAGAACAGTAATGCCACAAAACAAAGCCCTCACCTAAAATTAAAGTGCTCACCACATCTGAACCCAGATACTATTCTTCCTATGATGGATGAAAATGATGAGCATGACTGCTTGTTGCAGACACCAATACTAAATTCCGATTTGATTCTGTATGGACGGGTCAGTAAGCCGACCGTCTGACAAATGAATAAATAGAAAATATTGCTGCACTGTAATAACTGATTAAGAAGTGTTGGAAGCATGAGCGTTACCTTCTGGTACCTCTGCTCAAGCTGCGGTATTATACGCCCCTTACAAGAACTTGCATTCTGACAAAGAACAGAGTTGCAACCATTTACACTGATTCTAGATATGCTTTTGGTGTTGATTTAAGTAAATTCTAAAGATAAGAGGTTGTCCAGTCTGTCAGTGTTCCTGTTGCCCACTGTCACTCACGGCCCATCACAGGTGGAAAAAGAGGGGATCAATGAGATCACAACGGTTTGCACCAGGCATCACATAAGTTTCGCACACTTTAATGCATTATTTTTCAGCAAACTTGGAGAAAATACCGCACAGTGAAACACGATCATTTGTTACCTTCGTCAGCTCCCTTTATAAATATGGAAATAGATTTTGCAAATATGCGAAGCTATTAGAGCTACAAATACTTGCTAGTACTGATAAATCAGGTTGAAGCTTTCCAAACTTGAGACAAGAAGAGATATATGTCGTTAAGTGCCCTTAAGAGGATGCCGTTAGCTATAGATAGTTCAGGTCAGGATGAGAGAATGAAATCCACAATAAAAGAAACGCTGATCAAAACAATGATGACCACTAGTTTTAAGTGGCCACATACATTGCCTATTGTGCTTTATTCCATTCAAATCACACCTAGTGCAAGCCCACCTTTGACACCCCATAAAAAACTCTGCTTTGGACTGATGTGTATATGTGAGAGTATGTTAATAAAACTAACTAACTAAATAACTAAACCAGACCTTCTTTCATTTACAGGTATCAAGCAGACTTCTAAAACCTTCAAATTAACCTATTCATGCCTTTCATCTAGGACATTATGTACTAATCAAATCTGGAAAAGTGTCTCTATCTCATATAGGTGAAAAGGTCCGTTTCAGGTGCTGTTAACAACCAGAACAGCCCTTAGGGTCTAAGGTAAAGCAGAATGGATCCATGTTTCAAGATACATGCTAGACCTTCCCCCATGAAGAGGTAATCGTATAGAGCAGGGGTCTTCAAACGTTTTTCAGGCCAAGGACCCCCAAACTGATGGAGAGATGGAGCAGGGACCCCCTACTATATACACTACCGTTCAAAGGTTTGGGGTCACTTAGAAATGTCCTTATTTTTCAAAGAAAAGCACTGTTTCTTTCAATGAAGATAACATTCAATTAATCAGAAATACACTCTATACATTGTTAATGTGGTAAATGACTATTCTAGGTGGAAACGTCTGGTTTTTTAATGAAATATCTACATAGGTGTATAGAGGCCCATTTCCAGCAACTATCACTCCAGTGTTCTAATGGTACATTGTGTTTGCTAATCGCCTTAGAAGACTAATGGATGATTAGAAAACCCTTGTGCAATTATGTTAGCACAGCTGAAAACTGTTTTGCTGGTGAGAGAAGCTATAAAACTGGCCTTCCTTTGAGCTAGTTGAGTATCTGGAGCATCACATTTGTGGGTTCGATTATACTCTCAAAATGGCCAGAAAAAGAGAACTTTCATGTGAAACTCGCCAGTCTATTCTTGTTCTTAGAAATGAAGGCTATTCCATGCGAGAAATTGCGAAGAAACTGAAAATTTCCTACAACGGTGTGTACTACTCCCTTCAGAGAACAGCACAAACGGGCTCTAACCAGAGTAGAAAGAGAAGTGGGAGGCCCCGGTGCACAACTCAGCAAGAAGACAAGTATATTAGAGTCTCTAGTTATCTGAGACTGGCCAATAAAAAGAAAAGATTGATATGGGCAAAAGAACACAGACATTGGACAGAGGAAGATTGGAAAAAAGTGTTATGGACAGACGAATCAAAGTTTGAGGTGTTTGGATCACACAGAAGAACATTTGTGAGACGCAGAACAGGTGAAAAGATGCTGGAAGAGTGCCTGACGCCATCTGTCAAGCATGGTGGAGGTAATGTGATGGTCTGGGGCTGCTTTGGTGCTGGTAAAGTGGGAGATTTGTACAAGGTAAAGGGATTTTAAATAAGGAAGGCTATCACTCCATTTTGCAACGCCATGCCATACCCTGTGGACAAGCGCTTGATTGGAGCCAATTTCCTCCTACAACAGGACAATGACCCAAAGCACACCTCCAAAATTATGCAAGAAACTATTTAGGGAAGAAGCAGGCAGCTGGTATGGTGTCTGTAATGGAGTGGCCAGCGCAGTCACCAGATCTCAACCCCATTGAGCTGTTGTGGGAGCAGCTTGACCGTATGGTACGCAAGAAGTGCCCATCAAGCCAATCCAACTTGTGGGAGGTGCTTCAGGAAGCGTGGGGTGACATTTCTACAGATTACCTCACAAATTAAACAGCTAGAATGCCAAAGGTCTGCAATGCTGTATTGCTGCAAATGGAGCACTCTTTGAAGAAAGCAAAGTTTGAAGAACAAAATTAATATTTCAAATAAAAATCATTATTTCTAACCTTGTCAATGTCTTGACTATATTTTCTATTCATTTTGCAACTCATTTGATAAATAAAAGTGTGAGTTTTCATGGAAAACACGAAATTGTCTGGGTGACCCAGTGATTTAAAAGTTATGATTTAATGTATCACAGTGGTTTGTGGGACAATATATCGTCCAGCAGGGTTTGTTATAGAGAAAGGCCTACCATAATAATTTTCATGATGCACCAAGTTAGAAGTTCCCTTGCATAGTTACACATATAAAAACCAAAATTGGTATTGTACAATGATATATCCTTAACTAAATAGATATTGAATCAAATCAAATTGAGACCTTGTGAATCAGAATTGATGAATAATAAACAAATAGATAAATATACATTTTTATTTTGACTACCTTTGCATCTAATTTTGAATATTGGTTTAAGAGGTTGCTTCTTATATAAACAATCTGGTGGACATTACAAAATATCTAAGTCAGTGCTAGCAACAATACTGCAGACTTTGATTTTAAACACTAAGTCAGACTAAAACATTTCAAATAGGACATTTGACCTTTCTGATGCATTTATCTCTTAAACAGGTAGATAAGATTATAAAATATGTGGTTGAAATAAGGTATTTGTCTTTAAGTACAAATGTGTAATTCAGCTAGCCTGTAGTGGCCTACACTGTAAATGTGAGACCCTGAAGTCTATCAGGATCATATTTCATAGAAATGTTGTATCATGATTGAAAAAAAAATAGTTGTAGTTGATAATTAGTGAAAGTTGGAATGATATTCCTGCTAGGATGGAATCCATATCACAATTGCATCGTATGTTCTAGTAACCTCTTCATGGTGGTGACCCTAATGCTGATGGGTAGGACTCTAACAATTTGTTAATCATGATGAAGGTTAATGTGATTAAGTTTTTGATTTTGATTGAAGCGGTTAAGTCTTGTATGTTTAGACACTGTCTCCTCTACTTGAGGCGTAGTGCAGTGCGAGAGCATGGCCAAGGTCAGAGGCTTCACTCCGTAGACAACATAGATATGAGAAAAGGGTCCAACTCTGAATTAGAGGGAAGATTTGGTGCTATACAATTGAATAATAATGGTTTGAATGTAATTTTGGTTTTGAAATAACTTGTGTTTGTTGAAATGTTGATGTATGTTGATTTATATTGTGTGTTTCAATATACGTAGTAGTTATCTTTATGTATCACTGGTCCTTAATATATAAGGAAGACTTATCAATGATGATCATTTTGGAGCTGAGAAGAAGTATATATAACGTAAAGCAGCCCTGGCGGTTTAAAAATCCACTGACTTGCTCCGACAAAAGAAGAAGACAGAAAAAAATCCTGGTGTGGGTGATTAACATTGAGGTTTATCTAATCGGATTGTTTTGCCTGAAGAATTGTTCTATTACATTCAAGAAATATGTCCCATTTGTACATTATCTGATTGTTATATTATCATGTATTCTTTGAATAACATCTTGAAAATAAGCAGAAGGACTAATTGGTTGAGAGATGTTTGCCTGCCACAGCCCCCTTTTATAGGGGGGTTCAAATTAAATGCTTGATGTGGTGAGACTGTAATGGAAAATTTTACCATTATACCACACTATATATTAGCTCTGCTTATTGCATACTATTTATGTTTGTGTAACTGCCAAGATAACATCAGGGCCACAAATCTGAGACTGTGCTCTTCTCCCCCCACCAAGAGCTCGAAGAGGCCTTCAGCCTGTGTCTGTGTCTTATCTCCTTGGATTTTACTATTCACTCAGTTCACACACATAGTTCACATACATACACACACACATAGTTCACACACACACACACCCACACACGTAGTTCAACTCTTCACACACACACATCTCTTCACTGCATCTGCATAAAAAGCACACGCCAGCAATTGTTTCTTTGTCATTCCCTCTGCAGAATGCTCTTCGCATGCTGTATGAAGTATACTTAAAAGACTATTATTCTGAAATCTCTTTATTTCAGAAGTCTCACCAGGTCAAATTTCCATCACAAGACTTCATGTTGAATTTACACTGTGTTTTATCCATTGTATTTGTATCAATCACTCAAATTTTATTTGTATAGCCCATAGTCACAAATCACAATTTGCCTCATAGGGCTTCAACAAGGTGTGACATCCTCTGCCCTTAACCCTCAACAAGATTAAGGAAAAAACTACTAAAAACCTTTTAACAGGGTAAAAAGAAGGTAGAAACTCAGAGAGAGCCACATGTGAGGGATCCCTCTCCCAGGACGGACAGAAGTGCAATAGATGCCAAAATGTAAAGGAGAACATCAGAAAGATAGGGTATTTGCAGCATTGATTAGAATAAACACTTTGTAGCATAATGGAAGGTCAATGAATTGATGGATTATTGTCAGTAATGGTCGAGTATCTGAGTAGACATATTGTATATCAAGATGCCTTGTTGTAATCATATTCCACGGTCAGCAGCCACCATGATCAGGATCCACCATCACGTTCGGATGCCACCATGGTAATTTCTGCTCATCCAGTTTTGATTCAGGTAGATCAATAGCTATTAGAAGGTCATTAGTGACTTTTGCCAAGGCTGTCTCCGTGCTGTGATTGGCTCTAAACCCCGACTGAAAGTCTTTATATACATTACTTTCCTGGAGAAACTCACACAGCTGATTGGCTGCAACTTTTTCAAGGATTTTAGACAGGAAGGGGAGGTTGGATATCGGTCTGTAGTTGGCTGAAACCTCCGGGTCCAGGGTGGATTTTTTTAGAAGGGGTTTGATTACAGCTAATTTAAAGGACTGTGGTACATATCCTGATGATAATGACAGATTGATTGTGTTCAGTAACGTACCATTTATTAAGGGCAGAATTTCTTTAAGCAACTTTGGTAATGGGATCTAAGATACAAGTTGTGGGTTTAGATGATGAGATTATTTTGGTCAGCTGATCAAGGGTGATCAGAGAGAAGCTGTCTAAATAAATAACAGGATTCTCAGCTGTTTCTGAGAGTTCTATTCTTGATGGTGTATTAGTGCCAACTGAGGGCAGGAGATGGTAGATTTGATTTCTAATAGTTAGAATTTTATCATTAAAGAAGGTCATAAAGATATTGCTATTCAGGGCTCCCACTCTGGGTTCTCTCTTTTCTTTCTCTCTGTCTGTCTCTTTCTCTCTCTCGCTTTCTCTCTCCCAGACAACAACAATTATTATTATTATTATTATTATTATTATTATTATTATTATTATTATTATTATTATTATTATTATTATTATTATATGAACTGTTGCTGCTGTCATTTATATCTTTAACATTATCATTTAAATCTTTACATCCATAATTATTACTCTTATTGTGTTCATTATAACAACTAGTTTGTCTGAGCTGAAACATGATGGTTCTGCCTTTTCCTTTTCTCTCTCTCCCCCTCTCCTCCCCCTCCCCACTATCTATCTCTCTTATCTCCCCTCTTTTCGACCCATCTCTCCTCTCCTCCCCATTTTTCTCTGGTCCCCCCAACCGGTCGCCCACCTCTAGTCTGGTTCTGCCAGAGGTTTCTTCCAGTTAATAAGGGTGTTTTTTTCTCTCCACAATCGCCAAATTTCTGCTCATTGTGGGAACTGTTAGGTTTCTCTATCATTTTTAAGGTCTTGAGCTTCTATATAAAGTGACTTGAGATAATGTATATTATGATTTGGCGTTATACAAATAAAATTGAATTGAAAACACCCCCAAAGCTCATAAAGAAGCATTTGACTGCAGTGCCGTGTGCACACACATAAATCACGGAACTGAAAACTAAATTGGGGCACAGTAAAACAAACACAGTGCAGCTACATTAGGTGCCTTTGGCTCGGGCTGGGTTCCAAAACTGAATTCCTGCCAGGTTTAGAATTGGGTTGTATCGGAGGCGCTTGCATCTCCTGGGTCATCTCTAATCTCAGAATCAGAAATAAACTTGCGTTTCATAATTATCAGGATTCAATTGGACGGAACATTAGAACTAAACGCCATAGCTGTAAAACCATGGAACTATGTTTGTGAAACCTAAAGATGAGTCACTATTTTTGTGAAAGTGTTCACCTATTCAAAATGTCAATGTGTTTAAAATCTCTGAGACACTTCATTACTGTCATTACAAGATAAAAGTGATCAAATATTATGGTCATTTATATCTAGTTAGTACTGTTGTCTCTTTCAACTCTTCACCGAGGAAGCGCGAAATTAAAACTAAATAGCGACACCGCCCCGGTCTGTGCCCAGATGCGTGCCCGTTCACGTCGCTCCATGACGCACGCTCAAGTGGACGTCTCGGCTACGTCACTTGCGCGCCGCCTGGCTTCTGATGCACTTCTTTTCCCGAAAGCCTAAAGATAGATGTTTCGATTTCAGGTGAGCATCGTGTCCCAAAAAACTCACGTTCCCTTTTGTGAGTCTCGGTTGTAATGGTTCACTGAGAGCAGGCGGTCATTCTAAACCGCTGCATGTGTTTTTACAAGGTGTGTGTTGTCTATTGTTTATGCGCCTGCCATATTCAATCCGGTTGGTGGCGGCCTGAGAAGCAGCTAGACTGCCTGGCTGGTGACTTGAGCCGCAGGGAAAGGGAGCAGTTTCTCAACATTGGTGACAAGATATTGGCTTCTTGTTTCATAAATAATTATCCGGTGTTAGATAGTAGTCATAAGCTCAGCGTAGACCGTATCATATTAGTTTTTAGGGCAGCAATTTTCAAACGACGTGGGTCCTACGTGATGTAACGTCAGCATTAGCATTTTCGGCTAACGGCTTTGCCTGCTCCCTTCAGGGTATCAAGGGTCGTGGCTAGGAGGTCCTGGATTGTATTTACTTAGAATATTTAAAATTATACCGTCATAGTGGAGCTACTAACGTGTACACACAATGTTTTATAATGTTAATACCTCGTGTTTGTTGTGCATCTGCATTGTCTGAGTGAGAAAACACGCTCGCTAACTGCAGATATGACACAACATGAATATTACGTTACTTTGCTGTTCTGTTGAAGTATGTCCAGAGGCTCTAAAGTAAACCTATAATTTACTCGTGACAAACATGAGTGTTTAAGGTAAACAGGATTCTAAACTCGGTCTAAACTCTTGGCATACTTAAGCGCTTTAGCTACATCATGCTACAGGGAAAGTTTTCATCCATCCGAGTTAGATATTAATGGAATCTAAGTAATACATTCAATCATATATAGTGTTTTCATCGGCTCAACCCCACCCGTTGGTTATATGGTGTAATGTGACAGCGTGAAGCCCAATTCAAGCTACGCCGTAGGCACGCATGGGGCCGAGCATTCATAGTTGCGCGTAGGTGAATGTGAGCCGCGCTGCAATTACACCGCCGAAACGCTAGTGGCACTAGAGCTTTTATGCTGGTGTTGAGTGTCTTCCGTTTTCTGGTCCACTTATTTACAAATTCTCTGGCCTCTCTGTTTACTTCAAAACAATGGAGAGATTTTCTAAGCTTATCATGTTGTAGTTGAAACTGATGGAGGTTAAAGCACAATCATTTGTTCTTAAAAAACTGCAGCGGAGAAAATAAAAACGTCTGTGTTCGTTCCTTCACCTCAATTCAACTCTGCAATTCTACCAAGCGGACCAATCCCAGCTCTTGCGGTATGCGTCGCCACGCCTTCTTCAGACAATGATTCATTGAGAGAAAACCCCGCCAATGATCTGAATATCTTACATTTTCTATCTAGGGCAGCAGGGCTCCATCCGATTGTCCAAATATGTTGACATGCAGAGCGGGAATGCATGGCACATGGAGCACCATTTATCGCAGTTTTTTTTTAATCTTTTGCGATACATATAACGCGCATGTTCATATCGCGAGGAGGATACATTTTCGATATATTGTGCAGCCCTATATAACATCATCAAAATTAAAAGAATCAGGTCTTAAGACTAGTAATTATTTAATTTAGCTAATGAAATGGATTACATAGGTGCCAACTGGGGCGGACTAGGAAAATAATTCAGGCTGGGGAATTTGACTCCTTTTCACGCAAAGCACCAGTAATGCATTGTCCTCTGCCATCTTTGCAGTGATGTCATCTTTGTATATTTCCAAGGGCTTTTACTTTGAAATTCTACAACATATTGTCCTGATATTGTCTTGGTGACAATCTGAGGTGGTGTTTTGCAACTGTTTTGTTGCTTGAATTTAAAGGGATAGTTCACCTAAAGATGAAAATTCACTCATTATGTACTCACCACTATGCCGATGGCGGGGTGGGTGAAGTTTTTGAATCCCCTAAACACTTTTGGAGTTTCTGGGGTTAACAGCATTGCAGCCAAATCCAATACAATTGAAGTAAATGGCGACCCCTTCTTCAAACGTAAAAAGTGTCCGTAAGCCCCAAAATTCAAATTCGACTTGAAACAGCGTAATTTACACCATGTTTTGCAGCCTCGTAGGAAGATGTCAGCGGAAATTTTGGAGAACAACACGTTGTAAATGACCTCGTTGGAGTCGTATATGAATGTCGGGGCTTGCGGACACCTGGATGACACCACATGAGTAGTATGGAGGCATTTTATATTTTTTCTGTTTTATTCAGTCTGAAGAAGAGGACACCATTGACTTCAATTGTATATTCTGCTGCCACGCTGTTTACCCCTGAAACTCCAGAATTGTTTTGTGGACTGAAACACTTCACCCACCCCTCCATCGGCATTATAATGGTGAGTAGATGGAGTGAATGTAAATCTTTCAGTGAACTATCCCTTTAAGTCATGGGAATGTGATAAATAATGAATTTGTTTTCTTGTTTGTTTATATCCATTGTTGTTATTACTAGTACTACTGTTAAAAACCTAGGGCCCTATCCTCATGCGAAGCACAGTTAAATGTCCAATGTGCAGGGAGCCTGACTGTGCATTTGGTAGTATATATCTAGGTGACAAACCAGACATTGTTTTAAACTTGAGACAGACAGACAGACAGACAGACCCCTAAACTATCTATCTCCCTTTCCAAATAAATATTTAATTTCTGAGGATAAACTTACTTAAAGGGGAGGATAACTATGTCTTTATTGATGTTATTAATCTAGTCAGCTAATTGAGCTTTATTACCAAATTTATTTAATAATTTTCACCAGTCAAAATGTTACCAGTTATAGTACTCAAAGAATTGTATTTCTTTTACAAAAAACTTTGAATTTATAACTGTAGTTAACAAACCATTAGAATATTAGTGTTTCTTGAGAATAATTTACAAATGTGTCATTTACACTGGTTGTGTTTATACTCCTGTCCGTTTTTTTTTAATGTGCTAATTTTTATTGCAAAAAATTAACTCGACAGATTACCACAAAACCGGGTGGAAGGATGTGGTATGGGTCAAGGAAGAACTCTTAAGATTTTGGTGCAAATCTTAAACAGGGGCAGATCCAGATTTTTTTTTAAACCTTCATATTCAGGTAACTGATATCTATGGGTGTGTGAAATTTGGTGCAGCTTGATGGAATTTAAGAAGACTGGTGGGCCTTGGTGGAGGTATGCCCTCTACTGAATGCCATTCTAGTTTACTTATGTTTTTAGATGTAGCCACACTTGAGTACTACCATCAATTGTATCTTATACACTGTCCATTTATATGATGCTTGTGTAACGCAAAAGTAAATCAAAATGTCCCAACTCTTCAACATTGGAAATGTGTCTGCAGCAATATAGGGCTGCAGCTATTGATTAATTTAGTAATCAAGTATTCTATCGATTAATTGAGTAATCTCATAAGAAATACTTTTGCAGGTGTCTGAGTGTGTGTGTAATTGAGTTGAGTCAACATCTTGATGCCCCCCCCCCCTCTTGTTAGACACTGACAGACAGCTGACTGTAATTTCAGTTTTTACTAAAACATATAAAAATATGTTTATTACTTATTTGCAGGGATTTCCCCAGAAGCATTACTTCCCTCTCCACCGATCAACACTTACTAGCGGCGGAGCTAGAGCCACCGGACATTCTTACTTCTTGTTAAAGCCCTATGAGACAAATTGTGATTTGTGAATATGGGCTATACAAATATAATTTGATTGATTGATTGACTTTCTGGTACCTATGTTCTGCATTTGGGCTGCACGAAAACATGCAATATGCGGTAACGTTGTTTAATATTGCGATGGCGATATGACATGCGTTAAATATACAAACAGTCCCTGGCTAAGGACGCAGATACCACAGACGACTCCACAGCCTGGAGAAGGCGCACAGCCCGGCCACAGCACCACCAAGTCCTGGGCAGACACCAGGGAGCCATGCACAGCTCCACTAAGCCCACTTACAGTGTTAATTTGGGGTCTTTTCATACATGTTTGGACTGTGAAAAGCTATTTTTTTTACAGTTATTATTGGCTCAGTCAGCCATTTACTGCTCCTCTGTGCTCTATCATTCACTCTGTGCGCTGCGCCAACCACGTCAGACCAATCAACTGCTCATAGTGATGAATTTATCTCGGGACAAACATGATCACTAGACGTTTTCACAGTCAAATGTATTCAGAAGAGGCGGAGCGAGATTTGACCGAGACTTGCTCAGTCAAATCTCTGTTTTCAACTTCTGTTTTCTCTTTATTCTCTTCTTCCGAAAATGATTCATTGACGAAAAACCTGTCAATGATCTGAATGTCTTAAATTTATTATCCAGGGCAGCAGGGCTTCATCTTATTGGCCAAATATATTGACATTAGAGGTGTGGAAATTTCATGATTCTTAGATGCACCGCGATGCGGACTTGGACGACCATGCATCGATGCAGTGACTGAACATAATCGTTTCATGTTTTCCGCTTCGTTCATTGTTTTAGCGATGTCCTGCCGCTGCACAATTATAACCAGCACTGCTTCAGGATCAGGACAGGCGCTCATTAAAGCTCCAGTCATCCTGTGTCTGAGTCTCTGTCAGAGTCTGTTTCCTCCTCACTCCCCCTCTGACCTGCGCTCACTTTACACTTAATAACAATAAACACCATCACTGATCTTAGGTTATTAGGACACATACAGGACTGACGTTTACTTTGTGTTTGTTTGAGTTGCTCTAGAGCAGTGGTCGCCAACCCGTCGATCGCGATCTACCGGTCGATCTCGCAGTCTTCACTGTCGATCCCGAACTCTCTGGACTCACTGGCTGCGGTGGTGCCGCAGATCAGCTGTGTGTTGGTTGTCTGTTGTTCACACGGCAGCGTGTCCGCTACTGGCGGCGGAGCTGCTAGTTTATCTACTGCATTGCCTTAAAAACAAGTCGGTTTATGTACTAAACTAAACACCAGGACACTACGGTATGAAGACGCGCATCTTCCAGTCTGTCGATAAAAATCAAAGCCCTGTTAGAACAAATTAATGGATTCAGAAAGTGAAACGCTAGAGGGCTTTTACTTTGAAAGGGGTTCGGGAAGTGTTGTAAATACGTTTGTGTCATATACAGATAAACATTGTGTTTCACTGAAGAATAACAGATAAAATGATCTTTCACTTGAGTTTTAATCCTTATCTGTTTTTTAAAAATGTTAAAACCACTTTCTGTATGCGTTTCAAAATAAAAGCACTCCAGTGTTTCTGTTGACAGAATCCATTCTTTTGTTTAAAAAGGTTTTTTTATTGTGAAATATTTGCAGGAGCGGAAGATTCACGGCTTCATACTGTATAGTACTTGTATTTATTTGAGTACAAGGGACTACTTTCATACAAGGAAAAGGTAATATTTATGGCCATATTCAAGGCAAAGCCTATGTAAAAACATTGTGCTGCAGTAGCAGCTCCTGTGCAGAACATATTGTTGAACTGAAGCTAAATATTGTGCACTGAACAGATGCTGTAAATATGAATTGATATTAATGTGAATATTGTGCATTGAATACATAAAGTTGCACAACCGCCTTTCTTTGTGTATATTTTTGCTCGTACATTCAGCTTTTAACAGAAATTGCAAAAACTAATAAACATGACCCTCCTAAGTGGGTTTTTTGGAAGATAGCAGGGTGGTAGATCTCAGCATACGTTTGGAATTAAAAAGTGATCTTGCGCTCGAAAAGGTTGGTGACCACTGCTCTAGAGTTTGAGACACATGTAACGTAACATGACGCGCACGCGCAACAGAGTTCATGTTTGCATTGTATTAACTGATGAAAAAGCAGCCACGTGCAGTAATATAGAAAATTGTGGATGTGAAGATGCACACCTTTAATTGACATACTGAGTGTGTGGCGTAAGGAACACCAAATACAGAGTTTTTGCCTTTTTTTGCGATACGTCTATCGCGCACGTTGATATTGCGCTGACTGGATTTTCGATATATCGTGCAGCCCTATTCTGCATCCCTACCACCTTTATCTGACCCCGTTTCTTCTTCCCCATCTTCCCTGCTGTCTTTGCAGTCCCTGGATGAAGACTGTACGCTGGAGGAGGAAGATGTGGGATTGGCAGCAGAGGAAGATGAAATCGACCAGTTCAATGACGACACCTTCGGAGCTGGGGCCATCGGTAAGTCTCACATAATTAAATTGGAAATGTGTTTACATTAAGTTACTGTTCTTAAAATTCAAGTGAGGATTCCTTGTGCCTCAAAGACCTTAATTTGTGTCTGCTCTTCCATTTTTGAATTGACCTTTTGTTGATAAAAGAAAAAAAATGTTTGTTTATTCTGTTAACACAAAAAGGTTTAAGAGAAACAGAGGCATTATGTTTTCGGGTCATCCGTCTGTCTGTCCAATTCTTCTAAGCACAATATCTCATGAATGCCTTGAGGGAATTTCTTCACATTTGTTACAAATATTCACTTGGATTCAAGGATGAACTGATTAGACGGGAGGAGGGGTTGGGGCGCGCTCTCCGTTTGACTTAACACTGTTTACGGAGTGCACAGCGCGAATAATGGTGACAAAGAGGAATGATAAATTACTAACAGAGCCGCTAAAAGCTATCGCATATCTGCCTAATATCATGCAGCCCTACTGTTTACCCCTGAAACTTCCATAGTGTGTTGTGGACTCAAACACTTCAACCACCCCTCCATCGGCATAGTGTCACGGTGATATCTAAAGATCAGCTTGAGGGAATATCTTAAAATTTGGCACAAACATACACTTGAAATTGGATTTAATTTTAATAGCCAAAGGTTAAGGTCACTGTGGCCTCACAAATTATGTTTACGTTTTTCATGAACATGATATCTGATCATCAGCTCAAGGGAATGTCTTCAAATTTTGTACATGGACTCAAAGATGAACTCAAAGGTCAAGTTCACAGTGACCTCACGTCCCTGTGAATGTGATATATTAGGACTGCCCATAGGGAATTTCATAAAATCATCTAACAATTCACTTAGACTCACTGATTAACTAATTTGATTTCGGTGGTTAAAGGTCAAAGTCGCGTTGACATCAAAAACATGTTTTTGGACTCTTTGGAAATTTCTTCATCTCTTGATCAGTTGTCACTTGGACTGAAAGATAGTGATTATGTTTCAGTGGTAGAAGGTCAAAGATTCATATAAGGTCACAGTGACCTTATATGAATCTGGAAAAAAGTCTGTAGAAGTATGCACACGGAAACTGCACTGTTTGGCGGAGGCTTACAACCGCAGTGGGGTTGTAAGCCTCTAGTTTTTTCCATGCTTTAATTTCAGATTACACTGAGACATCATAGTATTTAAATTTCAGTTACAACAGATGAAATTAAGGTGTTTGAAAAGTTTAGAGAAGTTGTTTTCAGCTGTTGTTCGGTGACTGTCGTTAACTACAAGATCACACTCATTTGTGAATTTGCCTTTGAGACACAATTTATAAACAAAAAGGCTAATCTGCCTTTAAATAGCACAAGTTTGTATATAAATAATATAAATATAATATAATATAAATAAAAGTCTCTGTCAACCAATCACACTTTCTGCGTCTTCTCCTTTTACAGATGATGACTGGCAGGAGGAACACAAACGCCTCTCAAACCTTGATGACCGGGATGGGCAAGGAGCCGGTGCAGGAGGAGGAGGAAGAGGGATGGAGAGAGAATCAGATTTAGGAGGAACAGATGACTCATCCTCTTCCCATCTCTCTACCTATGCAGGCCATCATCCCCTTCCATCTTCTCTTCCATCACTCAACTTCTCCTCGTCTTCCTCTGGACTGCCTCCACCAGGTCAGTCATGTGATTAAAGGAGATTAACCATCAGTGCTAAATTGATTGGATCACGACACAATTGCTGGCCAAATAATGTGTTTTTTGCTCTGACATGGAGCACAATAATTCAGACTTTGGAAAATCTATAATTTCAGATGTAGAGGATCGAGGAGGGGAAGGTGACTTGGCTGAGTCACTGGCCAGACTCATCCTGGAGGCAGACCCAGCCATCGCTGGGGTCGGAGCCACTGAGAGGCCCTGTCCATCCCTGAGCTCCACAGCATCCACCCTTACCACTTTCCACAGGTTGGATCAACCCAGAGTCCTTCCGCAGCACTCCATCCCAAATCCCACCCACTCACATCAGCCTCCACAACACCCTCAGCACCAGCTGCCTCCTGGGCCCTCCACCTCAGGTGAGAATGAATGCAGTACTTTACTTAAAATTGCCTTTGTGCTGTCAAAAGTTACTGCAGGACACATTATGTTTTGTCTGTTTATCGCGTTCTCAACCCAGTATCACAAGAACACCTTGTGGGATTTTTTGCAAATTTGGCATAAATATTCACTTGGATTTAAAGATGAACTGATTCAGTCTGTAAAGATTCTCAGTAATCCAGGTCATGGTATATCCAAGTGCTAAAAAACAGGTCAACTGGACTTGGTTGAGTCCAGTTGACCTGTTTTTTAGCACTTGGATATTAACTGATTCAGTGTTATTGGTCAAAGGTCACTGTTACCTCACAGAATAAGCCTTTAGTCATATCCCAAGATTAGGCCCAATCCCTTTCACCCCTTCTCCCTACCCTTGTTTTCAAGGGTTATCTTGCCCTTTGAAACGGAGTCACAAGGGGTAGTGGTTGAAATATTCCGCTACGAATGTGGACAGCACTTCAAGAAGCCGTTACATCTTCAGTAGTCGTTGCGAAAACCCGACACGTCATCAGTAGTCGCCGATGTAAACAGACGCAACAAAAGTCATTATAATAACATTGTTGAGATCTTAAATAAACCAATGCTATTGTTTGCAGTTACTAAAGATATTACAATTGTTATCATAATTTTTAAATTATTAATTTTGAAGGGGGAAAATACTACATTTGTGGGTCTCTCTCCCAACTTGCTGGTGAATCGCAAGGCATTCTGGGAAATTCTCATAGCCCTCTGTTTGAAGTGTGGGTCTGAAAAAATCTCAGTTTTGAGGGCTGTACTGCCCTAGACACTTGGCCCTCCACCTCTGTCCCAGCAAGTATTGGGACAGCCTACCCCTACACGTGAACGTGCAAATCCCCCATCTAAAACCACACACATAGGTAATCCAATAATTCACTGCATTTTGTTCAGTCTAAATTGTGCAGTGGTGTTATTGTTTATCCCGGATTATATCTTCTGTTTTGTCTACATATGGTTCTTGGTATTACATTGCTATGGAGTGCTTTTGGCTTTACCAAAATCTTCTGCATTCTAATGAACCCTGTACTACTCCAGGCATCCCCCTTGGTCCTCCTTCAACATCAATGCTCAGCTACCAACAGCAGCAGCACATGCTGCGCAGAGGGTCTGCTCCAATCGCCCAGGTAAGCTTTCGTAGGCCCTGTTCAGACCTGGTATTAACATCCATCCTGAGAGATCTGATCACAAGTGAACAGCACTATTCACTAGGGTTGCAAAATTCCGGGAATATTCAAAGTTGGAAACTTTCCATGGGAATTAACGGGAATATACGGGAATTAACGGGAATAAACTGGAAATTTTGTGGTTAATTTATACTAACTGTATTTACCTTGTCATATACAGACATACATATAAACATTTTGTTTTGTCATAAGCTGATTTGAGCCCTGAGGAAACTTTGGGCACTTGACTATATGCTTCTGCATCTTTGTGGCATTCTTAACATAGGTCTTTGCACAGTATTTGCAAATGTACACAGCCTTTCCTTCTATATTGGCTGGGATGAAATGTCTCCACACATGAGATAGTGCACGTGGCATTGTTCTGTAGAATAAGATGAGAAAAAAGCTTGTAAAAAACACTAATGCAATGCCAGAGATATAAATAGTTAGCTAAACAATTGGAAGCGTCTTTAAAAATATTTTGCAATTGATGGATAAATGAATAGAAATAGGCTAGATGAACAGATGAACAATCCTCAATCAGCATGCTAATATATTTTCCCCAGTAATATCATCAAAACTTACCTGACTAGTCCTTGGGCTAATGCAATAGTGTGACCTCAATAGCTGTAGTGTGCAGGATGCTGGGAATTATCTGTGCATGTGATGGAAGAATGCACTGTGCATGTGATGGAGAAATGCACAGTGCAGGGTTGAAATACAATGTGCAGCGTGTGCTGCATTCCATACATCTTTAAAAGTTTTGAATGGTGTTTTTATTGCTCAGCGTTTAATTTGCGATAAAAAAACATTTTTTTAAATTCCCAAGCTTAACTTCCCATGGAAAGTTTCCGGAAATTTACCGGAAATTTTCCGCCCCTTTGCAACCCTACTATTCACACATAAAAATTTGTCCTGAATGTCTCTCCTGTGACCACTTGTGATCGCATCTCACTTCCCTTCTTTATATGCAAATAATCATGTATGTTATTTGTGTTTGTGAAAACCAAATGGGGTTTTTACCCAGTTGGAGAGGCTTCAAATATGGCCAATGACGGTGCATTTGTGTGTGACAGTGTGGGTGTGTCGACATGAGCGAGAGAGAAAGAGTGAGTGGAATCAGAAAGGGGCTGAATCATATCACTCATAATGTGTTGGTCAGTGTTGATATTGTTGCGGCGGCCACAAACAAATCCGTGTTTGAACTGGCCACAATGCATTTGCATTTTAACAGCAAAAAGAATGTGGCCACTTGCTTTCTCGAACACCTTCAAATGTGGTCTGCGTGATCAGATCACAGGATGCATTGAAGACACAAATGGGTGCGTTCAGACTTGTACGTAGAGCTGACCGGTTGTGTTTCGATCACTCGGGACATGTCAATACCAGGTCTGAACAGGGTTAACCGACTGTCATTAGCTGCTTTCAGACATGCAATGAACTCTGGAGGAGGTGTATGTGTGAACTAGTGTTGCACGGTATACAGATACTAGAGAGGTATCGCGCTACCCAGCCGTTAAAAAACGTTACCATACCTTATTTATTAGTATCGGTACTTTATGAATGACGCCCAGAGCACAGCGGCAGGGGAACAGCTGCGCCGCGAATGGCTGCATAAATATCGGTACTATACAGTCAGTGTTGTGCAAGTTCACTACTCTCATGAACTAGTTCAAAGTTCAGTTCATACAAGTAAACATGAATAGTTCACGTTCATAGTTCACCATTTAAATTCTGAACTAGTTCATAGTTCAGTTCATTTCATAGTTTTAAGGTGGAAAGTGAGAATGAAAGACTTAACTTGTTTTTTAAAGAAAATTTTATCCATCACTACCCCTTGCCTTAAACTGTACTTCATATGTATCAATTCCTAAAAGAAATGTTTTTTTTAATTTTTTTTAATTATTGCAAATTTTGCCTGTTTATTTATTCATACCCTGCAAACAAAAGGCACAACAAATCATAGTGCTATGCCTTGCTATGAAACCAATTATTAGGCTAGACCTTAAATTCTATCATTTAAATTTATAAAATAAATGTGTGGACAGAGGACAAAAAGTATTTTGGGGGGTTTGTTTTATTTGTCTGTTGCACCTACCTTTACAAAATGGCTTCAGTTAAATTATGTAGGCTATGTAATATTGTAAAAAAAAACATGAATGAAATGAAAACATGAAAATCAAGATGGCCATTTTTATCAAACAGCTCAAGAGAGGTAGGTTGTTAACTTTTCAGACAAAGTCCTGAAATACTAACTTGGACAGCTTAACAAGTACTGATGACATGCATTTGAACATCAAAAATTCCTTTTTAACTCTTTATACTGTAAACTGCACCCCTGTAGAACTCAGGTGCCCCTCTGTTATGGGACTGACACTCAAAACTCTGAGTAAACAAACATGTAAACAATGTTCTTATCAAAGAATCACACAAGCTTGCTTAGTCCACAGACTAGACTACTGCTTTTTGTTAGCAAAGTTGGCATCTCCCAAACTGTTTCTGCTGGGGCTAAAGATCTGGCCACCAATGCTGAATAGCCTCTCTACTGGAGCGCTCGAAGGGAGTGCTGTGTTGTATTTGACAAACAGCTTTGTCAGTTTTGGTAAGACTATGTACTCCGTGAAGTCATCATTGGTCTGTGCATCCAGGTAGATGTCCACCTCAGACCTTTTGACACTTGATGGGCGGTTAAATTTGAAAAAGGATGACCTTTTGCTCTCAGAGCCACCAGATGACTGGGCTTGATTAGAGTCATTAGCTATGTCAACAGATTGAAATTCTTGCTTCAACATCATGCGATATTGCAATCGCTTAATCTCATCCTCCACCCAGTCCATCTTGAATGCTGGCAGTAGTATAGCTGCCAGTATGTTTTCTCTCTTTTCGAGCATGCCTTCCACTCTTGTAGAGAGTGACTGTATCATGTTCTGGATGAGGGGACGACATGCAATTAAACCTTGCGTAGCCGTAGGCTCGAAACTCTCATCCAATAGGCCATTCAAATAATTTTTCAGCTGGACAATAGTGGGAGCCAGGAACCCAAGGAATGTGTTTTTCTCCCCCTGAAGGATGTTCAGGGCAGAGGCTAGGGGGCTCATCACATTCACAAATGTGTGTATGAAGTTGATTTCTTCTGGAGTAAATCGACGTAGGCCAAACTCATCACAGACAGTGTGCAGGAGGAGTCTGTCATATTCAGGATCCGTAGACAGACTGGCCTGGGGAATCATAGTTGCTATTTTAGACAGTCGCTGCATGGAGAGGAACATAGAGTTCCAACGTGTATCATTTGGTGTTACAAAGCCAATCCCAAGCTTTTCCTCAACAAAATCGGAGGCTTTTGGACTTCTTTTCACTCTGTTCCATAGAGCAGATGCCTTTGAAAAGACGGGCCTCGCTCGCGTTTCAGTTGCTTCATCAGCTGCATCAGTAATGGCAACACTCTCTCCAAAACAGTTGAATGCTTTAACAAAATTTGAAGCGTTGTCCGTCACAGTGCACACAATTTTGTTTGAATTTTAAACTCCTTATACACATCTGCCAACACTTTTGCCAGCACATCATATGTGTGTGCTCCTCTGACACGGCGGCATGCAAGGACTGCTGACCTTCTCTGTGATATATCATTTTTGTCCAGCCAATGAATGGTAATGCCCATAAATCCTTTGTTGACAGCTGACCAACAATCTGCTGTTGTGCAAACATGGTCAATATCAGCAAGTTCAGCTTAAGGTTACTGATAACCTCACTGAATTCTTATTTAACAGTCCCTGAACCTGCCTTCTTGAAGGCACACGTCTGCCTGGTTGCAAACCATTCACTAGTCTGATGAGGGCTTTTCCACTTTACAAAGTTTGTCTACCTGTTGCTGGGAAATCATACCCTTGAAGGCTGCAGACAATGTGGTTTGGGTCATTTGGCAGGGGGTCTTGGTCTTTTTTTGACTTTCAATTACTTGGAGATAACTTTTTAGGCTAGCTGGATGCTTCAGCTCCACATGCCGTTTTAAATTAGATGCGGATGAGGCTGACGTCCGGACTTGCTTTTTCAGCGCAGGAGGACACAATTTGCACAGAAAGGTGAGATTTTTACTGTCGGAATCTTTATCAGACAGTGTGTAAAAATCCCGCAAATAATAATAAGGTGCATCGGATGTAGTCGCTGAGTCTGCGTCTCTGCTTTCACTTGCCATTTTTATATGAGACCGAGAGCTGTTGTCTTGGAATACGTTGTTTGTTTGGACTACATGTGTGTGCGATGAATCATGGGTAACGTAGTGCGAAGTCGAGTTAGTTGGTTTAGGTTAGGCTACATCGCGGAAATTTTACGGGCACTGAGCAACGACATGGTGCAAGCATTCGATTTAGACAGCGTCTCTCCTCAGGAGAAGGAAAACATTCCGTAACGTTTTAGCTAGATCTCAGATAATATGAACGTGTTCACAGTTCAAATTCATTATTTGTCATTAAGTTGCGTTCAGTTCATCGTTCTCATAAAAATGAACGTGTTCAATGAACGCCGCGGTTCTGCTGTGAACCGCGGGGGGAAAAACGGAGCCGGTGGGCTCCGGGTGTGAATTTTTAAATATGAGCTGTGTATTTCCTGTGTGTGCAATGCTTTGCTTTCACTCCATGCAGGCGAATCTGCAGTGCCTCCCTGTAGCCCAATGCTATAAAATGAAGGCTATTGTCACAAACCCACCTACATGCATGAATACAAACAAACAAGAAAACACTTGACATGTGTAAATAATTAACATACAGTAAATTACATTGTAAGTCTGGCATTTCAGCTAAAACCCAGGATTAGCCTACACACTACTGGTAGCCTCACAAACTAATTAGGCCCTCTGCCAAGCTGCGAAAGCAACCCAGGATTTTTTCAAGGCAAAGAAGTGGAATATTCTACAATGGCCGAGTCAATCACCTGATCTCAATTCGATCGAGCTTGCATTCCACTTGCTTAAACAACTTAAGGCAGAAAGACCTGCAAACAAACAACAACTGAAGACAGCTGCAGTCAAGGCCTGGCAAAGCATCACAAAGGAGGAAACCCAGCGTCTGGTGATGTCCATGGCTTCAAGACTTCAGGCAGTCATCGCCTGCGAAGGATTCTCAACAAAGTATTAAGAATGAACATTTTATTTAGGATTATATTCATTTGTCCAATTACTTTAGTTCCCTTGAAAGGAGGGGATTATGTATGAAAATTGTTGCGATTCCTAAACCCTTCCTCCAATCTTGATGTAAATACCCTCAACTTAAAGCTGAAAGTCTGCACTTCAATAGAATCTCGATTATTTAATTTCAAATCCATTGTGGTAGAATACAGGGCCAAAAATATGAAAATTGTGTCGCTGTCCAAATATTTCCGGACCTAACTGTAATCTCTTGATAAATAATTTAACACTGTCTGTCACTCACTTGTGTTAACACTGTTCTCTCACTGGTCCCACTGCATGAATTGACATATCTTTTATACAAAGTGTTTTGGTATGTTTTTTTTTCAAATCAGATGTTTGCAGTGTTTTCTACAATGTCGAACTCCACTTTGTATTACTACTTTTTTGAAAAACAAGTTTATATTAAGATTAAAATCATTTCGTGGACTTGACATCATACTATCAGATGTATTGTATTTAATATAACTGTTGTGCCAAATAAAAAAACATCACTGCATTAACAATGATTTAAACTTAATTTGTGTAAAATCCTTTTGTTTGACTTGAATTTGGCTTGAATTCTTTCTCACCCTCAGATGAACTCTCACAGTATCTGGGAGAACAATATGGGGTTCGGGCCGGTCAGTGTCACCCCAGGACTTGTCACGCACATGGAGGTGAGGGTCACTCACTCCTCTATTTCTTCTTCATCACTGTCTTGTTGAATGTCTTTTCATCAGCTTGTGTTTCAAGGCTTGACATGTGAATTTTCTATATTGTATTTTTCCTTGAGAAAACATGTTAGAGGAGACATTATAGAAATACATACTAGAAAAAGTTAGGTTTTTAATTGTCTGCCTCAAGCTTTTTTTTTTGTTCCTCGTCAAGCTTTTTTAGGCCCTGATCCTCATCTCAGTCCTGTTAATTAGATTCTTGTGACGCCTTGTATTAGATCAGCAAGGCTAAAATATGCATTTAACTTTAGAGGACAAATCCCAGGACCAGCTTCCAAGAACAATCATCTCTGTCGTGATTTCTTGTCCAGGTTGGGGGAATTTATGTTTTGTTTTTTTAATCTGAGGAGAATCCTTCAGGTCCTGGAGAGAAAGCTACAGTGTCTTCCTGCATGATGGCTAACTCAAGATCAGCTTGCTAATCATTGGGAAGTGAAAGGACTTTAAGGCGATTAAATATGTTTTTCATTACACTGCTGTTTGCTGCAGTGTTTTGAACAGCAAATAAAAGCCTTATGAAATTGTTGATACATTTCTAGCATACGGTTATTTTAAGGTTAATTGCCATTTGATTTTTGCATTCAAGACTTGTTTTGCTTTTTATTTTTGATTTGATTTACAACCCAAATTCAAATGAGAAACAATAGTACAACAGTTTTTCTCTTGCATTGTGTTTAAAATATGATGTGCACTACTGTATTTACAGTATGAATATCTCATCCCATTTTATATTTTTCTCATGTTAAATTTACCACCTTCTTCCTCTTGCAGGATAGTCCACTAATGTCTATCATCAAAGAGGTGGGCCTTCCTAAATTACCTCCTCGGGGTAGGAATGATGAAGGACTGGATTTGTCAGAGAGGGTACCACCACCTCGGTCTTCTTCCCCTGTGATTGGTTCCCCTCCGGTGAGGGCCGTGCCTATTGGGACCCCGCCCAAACAGCCAATGAGCCACAGTCTAAATCATCAGGTATGAAGACAACTGTTACCCTAATACTGGAATTTTTCTCTGTCACCCCTTCCTTTTCATTAAGGACAAAAAACACAAAATCTCATGTCCTTTTGCAAAGTATGAAATATAGTATCGAGTTGGTGTAGTCCCTTAGCCCCATCATAATTTGTCTCAGTCTCATTATTTAGTCAACCCCAATGTATTAGTATTATATACTTTCATGGAGCTGTCATGTTAATCATCTTTATATACAGTCAATGGTTGTAGTAGTAACTTGGCTGCAGTATTGTTTTACACTATGTTAGCACTGTCTAAGTTAACCTCGTCCTCTTAACTATACATGTGTGCACATCTCTATCTGTATGTGTAGGCGCATCATCCCACAGCAGTTCATGTGAGAGCCCCGGTCCAGCACAGATACCCTCCTCCTTTTCCTGAGCGTCTGTCACCCAACACCCTCCTCAACTTAGCTGTAAGTTTTCCCTTTATCCTCTGTCCATCCTTTCCTCAGTTATTCAGCTCTGTGTGTACATGAAATCCTATAATGTGCTCAAAGTTTCCTTGAAGTTTTAATGGCACAACACGAGTCAATTTGTAATGATAAACTGTGCTTATTGCATCACAGAGCTTTTCATAGTGTTCATGTTGTGTTTTTCTTATATATTATCGGCTGCTGTTTTACAGAGAGATATAAGCAGAACTTCCTGGCGTCTCTGCTGGTAGTCATGGGCATTGCTCTCTACACATATCCCTCTGTAAAATGAAAAATCGTTTATTTTTTATTTTTACACTTTGTTTTTTTTGCTTTTTATTTAAGAATTTTGTGTAATGTAAAAAACTAATTTCCCAAGATTTCACCCTTTTTCTTTTCTAAATAAAGGAGAAAATGAGGGTAACAAACTTTCCATCTTATTTATTCCAAGTTATCATGAGCTATATGTAAAGTTTATATCTACTGATTATGCCCAGAACTCTCCGCTGTGTCGCAGTCCCTTCCCTCCTGGAGTTGTTCCAGTTCTGTCTCAGATTCAACGGGCCAAGCTGCTCAACTCTCAAGTAAGTATCACACACACACTCACACAGGCTTTCCAGACTGGTGATGTGCTACTGACTCACTACTTAGATTTACATGACAACTCTGGAAACAGAATAGCAGAGAGCTTGTAATGATTCTTCCTGAGAAATGTGATGAAATGCAGAAGTAATGGAATACTGAAGACTGAAATAATTGTGCAAGAGAAAAACTAATAAATGACATTCTACGAAAGCACCACAAGAATGAAGGTGGACTTTATTTTTCTAAAATACACATGGAATGACTGCTCTTACATTTTTAGAGAACTGAAAGAGTAGACAAAAGGAAAAACCCATTCACCTCAAATTCAAAATGAAAAATCGAAACAAATCCAGCCCAAATGGTGTCTTATTAGCTGTTTACTGGCTAGGGTTTGTACAAACTCACTAAATTATGTAAAGCTGATAACCCCACATGAAAGGCAGAACTTGGCAGATTAAGAAACTGCTTCTCAATCAGGAAAGACACAAATTTGCTGTAGACAAGTCAATTTAAGAGATGTCTAGGGTCTATGAATAGCAGCCATTCTTGACATTGAAGGTGGTAAAGAGCGTAGTTGTGAATGTCATAGACTGCGGCCTCAACTTAATACCCAGGTAAGGCTAGCTGAAGGTCGTCCCCTTCTTGAACTTGTACTGTAAGCTTTATAACTGACACAGGATCCCCAGTAGTTAATTAGTTCATCTCTGAATCACAAGTCCCCCTCTCACACTCTTCATCGTCTTGGTATGTGTCTCTCTCCAGGTGGCTGGTTTTGCCCATGGCGGGCCACCTCCTCCTTTGTTACCAGGTGGTGGAGTTTTCAGGCCATTCTTCGGGGGCCCTCCTCCTCCACATGGTCACCGAATGGGCCCACTGCCCCCTCATGGTCCCCCTAACCACACGCCACCCATCCGCCACAACACCACCCACCTCCACCCTCAGCACAGACGCATGCTCACCCAGCGCATGCAGAGCCGAGGAGGGTAAGTGTGTTTGTGTACCTAGAGCTGCAGTGTCACACAGCACTGTGGTCCTGTATCACCATCAAAAAGCAAATGTGATTCTCAACACGCCCCTGAGCAGGTGAAACATGTAACACTCAACTTGAAAACTTGCCAGTCACCTTTAAGTACAATAGGGCGCACAGCCTGGCCACAGCACCACCAAGTCTGGGTCAGGCACCCAGGGAGCCATGCACAGCTCCACTAAGTCCACTTACCATGTGAAAAGTATTTTTTTTACAGTTTTTAGCAGCTCTGTCAGTAATTTACTGCTCCCCTCTGTGTCTCTATCATTCCTGCTGCGCACTGTGCGAACCGCATCAAGCCAAACCAAGCGTACTCCATCTCCTCCAGCTCTATACAACGTCTAAAAGAATGAGAGTGCTCTGAAGAAAGATTTCACTCATTTAGAAAAATATGGATCATTATTTGATGATCACTGTTGATATTTAGGCATCATTTAAACGTGTGTGTGTGTGTGTGTGTGTGTGTGTGTGTGTGTGTGTGTGTGTGTGTGTGTGTGTGTGTGTGTGTGTGTGTGTGTGTGTGTGTGTGTGTGTGTGTGTCAGGTTCTGAGACTATCATAAATAAGCTACGCAATTCCTTTATATAATCAAACGCTCGCAGTGATGAATTTGACTCCGGACAAATGTGAACTAAACTCCACAGAAGCATTTTGTCTTGAGGAGGCGGCACAAGATTTGCAATTCTCTTCTTCCGACAATGATACATTGACGGAAAAACCTGCCAATGATCAGAATATCTTTAATATATTATCACTGGCAGTAGTACATGCAGAGCGTGAATGCATGGCACATGGAGCACCATTTATTGTAGTTCAAGCAGTCTTTTGCGATATGTATATATCGCGCATGTTATTGCGATGATAATACATTTTCGATATATTGTGCAGCCCTAATCTCTGCCTCCTTGCAGGGATCGTGGCAGGACTGGAGGGGACCGGCACAGCAGGGACCCCTACAGTAATCTGATGACTCAGAAGGAGAAAGAATGGGTAACAAAGATCCAGATGATGCAGCTGCAGAGTACTGACCCTTACCTTGATGACTACTACTATCAGGTTAGTTACTCACTTAGGTGCCCTTTTAATGGTTTTAATGATTTGTATATAACCTCAGTTGAGTTAAGTGCAAATAATATTAAGGGCTTCAACTAACCGTTATCACCCCCAAAGAGGTTATGTTTTCTGTTCGAGTTTGTTTGTCTGTTAGTTAGCAGGATTACACAAACTTTACTGGACATATTACCACAAAGTTTAGTGGAAAGATTTGGTATGGGTCAGAAAAGAACCCAATATTATTTGTTGCAGATTCAGGAATATTCTTTCACGTCAACATTTTCTTTGTGTGTTCCCCCTGCATTATGTGCAACTTTTTTTTTGATCAGATCAATAATAGGAAAGGGAAAAAAGGCTCAAATCCGTGTATCATTCGTTCTTTTCATATTCAATTCGAAAACCAAAATTGGAAAATTAACAAGCAAGTGATTATTTTGTTATTCATTTATGAATCTGAAACAAAAAAAACAAACAATGGTTTGTTTTCCGTAGTTTGGATTTTTTGCTCTGATCAAAAATAGGGAATGAAAAAACGGGTCACGGGCCGACCTTGATTTTAATATTTAATTTTTATGATTTGTTTGACCTGGAAGTCAGTGTCTTCTTGTGCTGCACGAGATAAACTAACAACAAGTGATTGAATCACTCTCTAATTGGTCTCGACACCATGGCTGGAACCATACGCTAATTTAATTAAAGACTTGTTTGAAACTGGCAAGATGCATGCAGAGATTTCCACCACGCTGCAGCAGATGGGTATCCAGCGATGCTCTGAAATGAGTGTTAAAAGATTCTGGGCCTGATCTACTAAGATCCTAAATAAAGAGTGCTAAAATGTGTGTGCATTATAACAGATTGCACGATTGGTTGGTAGGCGTTTTGCAGGTGATCTACTTAAAATAATTGCGCAAATGATAAGTGCAAACATGGTATTTATGTATTTAAAGTGTGTTTTGCGTGCGTTACTGGTTTCCGCCATGGAGCATTACGGAGAGCAGAGTGATCGCAAGCGCAAAGCGAATTTAATACCATGGATTTGGAGGTGTTAGTGGAAGAGGCAAACAAACATGTTGTTTAGATACAGCAAAGAAATATCAATACAACTCAAAGAAACGCAATATGGGAGAGTATCTGCGAGAAAGTTAATGCTGTCGGTAAAACAAAAAGAACAACCAATGAAATTAAGAGAAGATGGCAGGACATAAGAAGAAGAACAAAAGAAAAAATAGCTCATAATAGAACCTTGGCAAATAAAACAGGTGGGGGGCAGGTGGAAGAGATGCCTCTGACCAATACTGAGCAGCAGGTGCAGTTCACTCTCTATGGCACGAGTGCTCAGGTGCGACATTCAGGCCATTGTAGCGCACACGGAGTGCACACCAAGCAGCTGGTTAGCACTGTATCTGGTGTGACGAGGGCCATCAGTGCCCTGGCAAGAGAGGGATTATTTTTGCTTCTGTCAATCCAAACATGCTAACGCGAGAAAAAAAATGTCTCTCCGTCGTCTTCCATGCTGTCTCCCCCTTACCACAATAACTTCAGCCATCTGTGCGTAACGCTGTGCCGATGAGCACCTACATGTATCATACAAATAAAATATCAAAATCAAGTTCGGGCCGTGACTCGTTTTTTAATTTCCTGTTTTTGATCTGAGCAAAAAATCGAAACTACGAAAAACAAACCATTATTTGGTTTTGGTACCCGATTCCTAAATGAATAACGAAATAATGACTTGTTTTTTAAATTTCCGATTTTGGTTTTCTAATTGAATATGAATAGACTGAATGATACACATTTACACAGATTTGACCCGTTGACTTATTTTCTTTGATGAACTTATAAATGGAAAAACCGTAACACTAGTTGGTGGTTGTGGTTAACTCTGTGATGTTTCATGGATTCATGGATCTTGATCAAAAAAGTCAGGCCTGTTTTTCCCTGAGCCTTATGGGAGATTTTCAGATTGCTTGTTTTTTCAGACCAACCATATGCATGGGTGTTATTTTACATAAGTGCCTGTATGGATGGTGTGATCATTTCTCCCACTTCAGTTTGGCCTTACTCATTTATGATGTTTTTACTGATACTGCTCTGTTGTTGATCTGAAATTAACCTTCTCAGAATTCTCAGATTTGAGGATTTGTTGAAAAAGACATCACTTGTTTGACATTTTAATGAACTAGATGGTAGTTTAATTAAACGATTACTGTTATAAATCCATTATAAATGAGTTTTAACAATAATGTAAACAATCATACCTTGCGCAGAGTCCTGTACTCAGTTTTAACATTGGAAGAGAATGTTGAGTGTGTTTGTGTGTGTGTGTGACATTAGAATTACTATGAAAAGATGGAGAAACGTCAGGAAAGAGAGAGAGACAGCAGCAAGAAGGAATACACCACCAAACTCATCACACCACAGGTTGCCAAGGTTGAACACACCTACAGACCAGGTAAATGACAACAGAGCACACCAGAATATCTTCTCTCCATATAACATCACCCACATGGACACTTGAGACCTGTATTGAATCTTGCCTGGTATTGTGTCAAAAGTTCAGTTTGCAGGATCTTTGGGTAAACTGACTGTCTCTAGTGTCAACAACCCCCGCAAGATGATTGATGCTGTGGTGACCACTCGCACAGACGACGAGGTCAGTTTGCATATGAACCGGTTTTCTTTTATTTTGAAGTAATTTAGTCAGTGTTCTACAGTGTTTCCTGTGGAGGTTTGGGGCAGGGGCATTTGCTGTACATGTAAACAAATATATATGCACATTGATTCAGTTAAGGATAACTGCAGCAACTAAGGATATGTCATTGTACAATCCCAATTTCGCTTGGATATTATGGGTGGGAATATGTAGGCTTTCAATTCGATTTCCATTCAGAGGGCTACGATTCGATTTTTTTTTTTTATCACTGACTACTTGAGGTGTACATCTTTACTTGGCTCATGATTTGTGCTTTAAAAAAGTATTGTAAACGGCTGTAATTTACAAAATTAAGTTTAATAAGGTGTTCCCCCTTGGCAGCATTGAGGTAGTACTGTGGCCCTAATTTAAAAACTTAAAAGTTCTGCTGCTCACTCCTGACTTCCTGTCTGTCTGCCTTTAGGAGAAAAGAGAGAAGCAGGTTTGGAATAAGAGGCGACAGATCCTGTACACTGTGGAGAAGGTATGAGAATGGCTGTGCATGTGGAGACAGATACAACCCTGGATCCTAAATACACCCCTGTGACCCATTTCTGTCCTTCCATCCAACCCTGTCCTCCAGATGTACAGTTTGCTGCTGGAGGTTCAAGACTTTGAGAAACGTTTTGTCCAGGCCCCAGAGGAGGACAGGGAGGCTCTGCTGGAGCAGCATAAAACCAACACAGTGCAGCTGTGCAACTCTCTGCGAGAGAAGGAGTGGGATGATAGGTAGGATGGAGGGATAGATTAAACATAAGTATGAGAACACCTGACTACAAGAGCTGCACATAGAAGTTCTTATATGTGAATCTACACACTAACTCTTTTTCTATTCCTCTTGATAAGAGTAAGTGATGAGCAATGTGTGATGATCATGTCAGTGAGGAAGGGCAAGCGGCTCATATCCAGGCTCCTCCCCTTCCTGCCCTCACCCCAGGCCACCGCCATTGTCATGGCGATTGCACGCAACCTTCCTGCCCTGGCCAAGAAGGACAAGCAGGACCAGGTAATGATTTCAAGATGTTCATCTTGATGCTCCTCAAAAACAACAACATTCCTTAAATATGATTGGTTATGGTGGAAAAGTGTCTCTGCTATACCCTAAATGTTCATGTTTCATCTCACAACAGTGTATACATTTTAATGACTCTGTGCCAGTGACAGCCAGCCCGTACCCATAGACCCTGACGGAATTTCTTAATATTTGGTACTTGCACTAAAAGTTGAAATGATTAGATCTTGGTGGTCAAAGGTCAGTCACTTCCTGTTTTTGTGAATGAATGAATTTCATTGCATTTGGCACAAACACTCATTTGGACTCTTGGATGAACTGTTTAAAATATGAAGGTCAGCGAAGTCAACGATTCGAATGTACAACGATGCATCAATGCATTTCAATTGATCACATCCTCAATTTTCTATATTACTGCAAGGGGCTTGCTTTTTTATCAATTAATACAATCAGTAATATGATGTCCCTTTTTTATTTAGAAAGTGCTTTAAAAATATTATTGACTGTTACTGCTATTAAGTGTGCTGTAATTTACTAAATGAATAAATTAAAAAAATCAGGCTCCAACAGTAAGTCTATGACTGTGGTCTGATTTGACATTCAATCAGTTTAGACTTGTGTGCCCCCCCCCCCCCCCCATCATAATCTGCGGGAAGAACTTCTCTTCTGTCCCCAGCCTGTATGTTTGTGTGTGTCTGCTCGTCCCTGTTGCTATTCACACAAACTGATAATCATGTGTATTAAGTTATTAATCAAGGATGTTGGATCATGAATCTGTATCGTTCCGGTCACTTTAACACTGATGTCCTGGCTGTGCGTGTCATGTTATAAACTCTAGAGCGAATCAAATAAACGTCAAGTACTGTACGTGTCCTAGTAACTTCTGATTAGTGTTGGTTTTTATTGTTAGTGTAAAGTGAGCGCAGGTCAGCGGGGGAGTGAGGAAGAAGCAGACTCCGATACAGTACAGGATGACTGGACCTTTTAATGTGCGTCTGTCTTGATCCTGAAGCAGCGGTGGTTATAATTATTCAGCAACGGGACGCTAAAACAATGTACGTAGCAGAAAACATGAATCGATTATGTTCTCTCGCTGCATTGATGCACAGTTGTCCATGTCTGCATCGCGATGCATCTAAAAATCCAGAAATGCTCAGAACACATTGTTAACCTCTACCACTCTCGGTGTGTGTCCGTTCCAGGTGCTTTGCTGGTTAGTGGAGCCCCTTTCTGCTGTGATCCAATCACTCTCCAGCTCCGCCATCACAGACCTGCTCCAGGAGCTTCAAGGCAGCGAGGGCCAACTGGCCACAGTACTGCACAACAAGGTACACACACAGCAACTCAATAACTTGAGAGCAAAGAAGAAAGAACAATGACCCTCTGGTCAGACTGATAAATAAACCTCTTTCCACATGTTGTCCAGTGATAAAGCCTAACTATTGGTTTAAATGTTGCAATGCAACCCCTGCAGCCAACCTCCACAGGGAAAACCCTTGCCCTCCAGTCATGTTATTTTGCCTCAGACGCCATGTCTGTATAGGCTTCATCAACATTACCCAGGGTACTGTCAATTGTACGAAGTAGACGACATGCAATTTGTGGGGGGGGGGGGCTATAAGCTAAATATTTCCCAGTCTCTGGGTTGCTCCAGCTGACCAATCCTGGTCAGCGGAGGAGACCCTCTCTGTCCCTGTTCCTCTTCTCGGACAAATGTTGTCGGTGGAACTACACTCGGTGTTTTGGATGGCAAGGCATTGGTAGCAGTTGTCTTTGTTTCAATTGTTGCTGGCAGGCATCTGAGTACTTAGTTGTGTCTCCACGTTTACCTACCTTGGGAGAGACCTACTTTACAACCAGTGAGGATGGGTCTGAGGGTAGCTGGAGTTGAGCATAGTAGGATGGATCTTCATTTAGCCACCACTGTAGGTTTTTGGGTGAGGGAAGGACGTCATAGGTTGCTTTAAGCAGGAAGCCGATCCTCCTTGCTTCCATTTCCCACAGACTGAGCCTGGGTCGGCAGAAATGTTGCCTGTCTGAATCTTTTTAATTATTGTCTTCGCTGTATTAGTCAGTGAAACTCTGCTTGAATAATGCCCCCCTTGATTAGATTGTCAGTCATTGTCTGAAATGCAGCATTAATACTTTTTTGCAGGCTAAGGGCGCTGAAAAAACAAACTACATTTCCCATAATGCATTTTGCGTTTATCAGAGAATCGCAATGAATTTCACATGTCACATGTCTTGAAAACTATGACATATAAAACGTGCCCAAATCTCATCCGGCTCCAAAGTACGCTGCCTGCAAATGTCCCACACTGGCTTAGGGGTATATACACACATGTCATATCCGGTCTAAATGGAGATGGAATTTGTCCACCAACACTGCCTGCGTTGTTAAAGATGCCATGAAAGTGATGACAGAACTTTTCATCAGTATAATTTGACAATTTATTAATCATAAAAAAGACTGAATACTTGGAAACAACAGTGATCATGTGTCATGTTGACTGCCTCACGAGTCACATGACAGCTGTCCCTCAGAAGACAGAATAAGAAGGGAAAAAAAGATTTGCAAGGGCAATCGTGTTTATTGTTTATTTTGTTTTTCTGAGAAAAAAAGAGGAACAGAAATCAAATTTTTTTGGTGTTGCTAGAAATCCAGCTGAAAATGTTTTATAACAAAAAACTGACATGCACTGAGGGCTTCACATTAAAAAGAGATATATAATGTAAAAATCGACTCGCTGCAATAATTTCAGTAAAATTTTAACAGCATTACAAACTGGATACCGCCCAACCTCGCACTGCAAACCAATGAGACCTGATTACAGTCCATTCTCAAGACTACAGAATGACTCAACACCTGTTTTGCGTGAGAAATAAAGACACACTTGAGGCATTTTGTTGTCTTGTTCACTTGATTTTGAGGTAGCTAGTAACTAATGTTTTGTGTGGTCAGAGCCATGGAGAGAGTGTTGCAACCAGAGTTAAGTGTAATGTTAACTAGGCACAGTTAAGAATGACTTTATTTGTGAGCTGGGGTTGTACTGGGAGGGAGAGGAAATCTTAAGTATTAAGAGACGAACAGCCAGTCAACGCTTCCTGCGTGAGACTCTAAGGTATGAAGCTTTGCATCTTCTGGTCCTGTAATAACAATAAGAACCTTGTTAGAACAAATAAATGGAGTCAGTCAACAGAAACGCAAGATTGTTTTTACTTGTGTTGCAATACTTTTGTTGTGACATATTCTTCAGATAAACATTAAAACTGTGGTGAATCATAATTTTCCCTGTGAACTGTACATGTAGAAATAGGTGAGATCTTGAATTTCTAGAAGAGCAGCTGAACCACACTGCTCACGCAGGCAGTGTGGACACACACACACACACACACACACACACACACACAAACAGACATCCATTACACACACCTCTCTGCTTGTTTCTGTCTAGTTTGGTGTGACACTTCTGTATCTGATCCTGAGTGAGGGAGAGAAGATGCAAAGTTCAGACCCCAACTGTCAACTCATGGATGACAATCGATGGTAAGTAATTAGTGCTGTGACATCAGTGTTAATTAAAAATGTCCCTATTCTCTCTCTTACACACACACTGAACCTCTCTCTCTGTCCAGGACTGAGTTGGTATTTGCTGTGACAAGGGAGCTGCTCAGTGTTCCCTCCTCGTCCCTCTCTCCTCCCCTCGTTACCCCTGCCAACCTGCTCTCCCTCTTCTCCCGCTATGTCGATCGGCAGAGGCTGGAGCTGTTACAGAACAAGTTACAGTGAGTTACATCAACACACAAGCATACAAGGGGACATACAAAGGTTAAGAAGCTGGTTGTACTGAATAATTCATTGTTTTAGCTTTGAAAGGATTCTGAATCTTATATGGTATTAATGTTACTTGGGTGATGTCATGAATAGTAAACTAATAGTGTGTTCTTTGCCTTTCCCAGGATCTCTTCATTGTCCAGGTAGAAGTTACTGCAGACATCAACACGAGATCTTCCCCTCCCGATGCAGACCTTTCTTTTTGTGTGTAAGAGGGAATGGTGTGAGTGAGTTATGAGGTGAATCCATTGTGGGTAATTTTAATCCAGCAGAATCTCGTGTGTGTGTGTGTGTGTGTGTGTGTGTGTGTGTGTGTGTGTGTGTGTGTGTGTGTGTGTGTGTGTGTGTGTGTGTGTGTGTGTGTGTGTGTGTGTGTGTGTGTGTGTGTGTGTGTGTGTGTGTGTGTGTGCGCGAGCGAGCGAGCATGAGATGGCTGAAAGACGATTAAAAATTAAATCTGCATTTTAAAATATCTTGTTTGAATTATGCCTGTGATGAACCTTCAAATTAAAAATATTTCTATTATATAAGAATGTGGACTCCGGTCTTTCCTATACATCATAATTTTTAATGTCTTGGTCTAGTGTACTAGGGCTGGGCGATATGACTTCAAATCAATATCCTGATTATTTCAAACTGTAACCTTACAATTAATGAATGATTTTTTTTTACAACACCCCAATAGTACGCGTCATTCGGCGCATTACTCAGTGTCGGTCTCTCCTGAGTGACTCTCCTCCTCTCCTCACTCACACGTAGAACTGATCTTTATAATAACCTGCTGAATTAATCATTTTGTTCCTGGATAAACTAAGCCGGGGCGTCGCTTCTTTTGCAACAATGAAGTGAAAATACTGCGTTGCATCACAATCTGCGGAAAGAACTTCTCTCCTGTCTGCAGAAGTGTGTGGGACAGGAGGGACACACTCCTGCACGTGTGTGTCTCCTCTTCCCTGTTGCGCTTCACACAAACTGATGAACACATTTATTTAATTATTCATCGATGTCGGATCATGAATCCGTATCATTCCGGCCACTTTAACCCTGATGTCCTGGCTGTGTTCGTGATGTTACCCCTCGTGTTGTATGCGAACCGTGCAAGCAAAATGTTGGCCTTTTTTCCAATGTGTTCAAATACTTGTCTCCTAAACTTTAGTTTAGTTATTTTATACTTTGTATATTACAAATATTGAATTAATAGTGTAAATAGTGAATATCCGCCAATCCTCTTGTCTGTGAACACCAGATCCTCAAAGCGTAAACTGCACATACGTGACGTGATGGATGAGGTCCTGTTGTTTTCACGTTGCCATCATCAACCATTGCTACAGCCTGACCTTTCAGCTCTGTCAGACTGGTTGTTATAATTAGAATAATAACTGACAATTATACATGTAGAGATGTTTTAAATGATAGCAGCACCAGTTAATATAATAATAACGATGATGATAAATAATTGTCATCTGGCTCCTGCAGCTCTGGAGTCAGAGATACCTGCACAATATGAGAGAGAGAGACACAGACTATGGGAGGCAAAAAACAAAGTTAGTGACTAGTTTGACCTTTATGAAAATGAAAACATTCAAAGTACAACACAAAGATAAATAATGAAACAAAACCAACATACAGTAAAAGGAGAAGGGAGGGGACTTCTTTCAGTGCTGTAAAAAGTGCCACACCTAGATATTAATATTATGCCCCTTCCAAAACACTGGCTTTTTGAAGAGAGCCAAAGGAAAGCCTCTGTAAATAATTGTCACATATTGTTGTTCAAATCCTGCAATATAAAAACATACAAAAACGTTTAAAGAGAGGGGGATGGAAAGCTTTTCCAAACTTTTTAGCTAACCCTAATACATGTATACATACAACATATAATAATAAAGTGCCCTATCATGTGATATTGGTTTATGTCATTTGTAAATCCACCAATGAACATGCATAGCTATGAACAAACATTGAATGAAAATAAATGTTTGCAACTCGAGCATTTCCTTATCTACACTCAAACCAATAAACTACTTGAAACGGAATTAATACAAGCTTATGAAGTTCATGTGTCCTGCAACACCCTGCAACTAAGAGAAGGAAACTGAACATGTAGTATTCATATTAATATCATCTAGGCTGAAAATTAATTTCAGAACTCTATAGAGTTCACACTGGTGGCATAACAGTGGCATAACAGTGAACAGCTTTAAGCAGCACTCTATGTCTCCACTCAGATTTCCATGGCTGTGTGCCCAAACGAAGGCTTTTGTTTGAGATACAGTTCAGTGGACTGGTCTAAGGCATTAAAGGCCCGGCCAGTGGAGCTGTCCCTGGGTCCTTGGGTCTGGTCTGACGGCAGGGTACCACCGTCGCATAATTCTCGGCCAGGATAACACACTCGCAGAGTTTACTTGAAGAATGTAACGTACGTTATTTATTTATCTTTTCATACCCGATTGCGTCAACCTATTTGACCAGATTTGCCGATTAAGTCAATGCGCCCTATGCTTGGCTGGGACATTAAATCCGCATGGTTTTATTTTGTCAAAATTCTTGTCAAACTTGGTAGCATCACAAGCGTCAGAGAAAGTTTATATTGTATAATGATAACAGTGATGCCACTGGCTCCGTGGCGCAATGGATAGCGCATTGGACTTCTAGTCGAGCATTGAGATGTCATTCAAAGGTTGTGGGTTCGAGTCCCACCGGAGTCGCATTTCTTTTTTGGATTTTCATTCGGACACAAAGTTAATATAAATGCAGCGCCAAGCACTCCAATTATTAATGTGGTGTGGCCATCTGATCAGTAGTGCTAACTAATATTAGTTCCACCTAGCTCAGACACTTTTATCTGTTTATTTTGTATCCAATGTTTATGTACTTCAATCAATCAATCAATCAAATTTTATTTGTATAGCCCATATTCACAAATCACAATTTGTCTCATAGGGCTTTAACAAGGTGTGACATCCTCTGCCTTTAAGAGTGAGGAAATTCTAGGAGAATCTATGATGACCCTCTGGTCTTTTTGAGTATTCACTTGGTTCATCACAAGAGCAGCAACAACAAAAGAAACTATGCCACAATGTGCACAATTTCGAGTATATATTTAGAATAAAAGACTGCACATGGAGAGGAAAATAGTGAAGTAAGAATTTTCAAAAATTGCACTATTGCACAATTTGTTTATTTTTGCACATGACAATAAATCATTTGAATTCTTTTGGTGGTATAAAAATAAATAGCACTTCGAAATACACAAAAATCTTCACACAAAACTGAAAAGGGCTGTTCTAAAAAAAAAAACCTGAATACATTAATGATCTTATACATTATTATTATTATTATTATTACTATTATACTTACCAAACACACACACACAATAACTGATGGTGACTTAGTTTCAGTGCACCTACAACCCTCCTTTCACATTTGAGGGAGGGCTGTCTGTATCATGTATTGATAAAGATCTATCAGCGTAGAACAAACTAGTAGAATGAATAGTTGTTAGATGAGGAGCCTACAATCAAAATTATGCAGTTACTGTTTAATGCAGAACTCTACAGGCAAAAAAACATGTGTTTCATGTACTGGTCAAGTTTGAGATTTTGGTCTATTTTGGTTCCATGTCTTCTTTCACTCTTATGGAAAGAAAACTTCCAAAAATACACATGTTGATGGTTTTGGTTTTACCCTCTGTCTGTTTGTATCAGTAGATTTCTCCTAAATTCACCACTCAAGCTAATCTGCATATTTAAACAGAACATTTCTTGATGCAAGTCATTAGCTGGGGAAGTTACCTAATTTGCATATCAATGTGGCGATTGTGATGACATTATCATATACAAATTTGATTGTATTCACCTGTAGTGTCTCCCCTTAATTGCAGTACATTAGCCTGTATGCCCTAACTTATTACATTAGCTAGTAGCTCATGCATGTACATTAAAGGGGACATAGCATGCAAATTCCACTTTGTTAGTGCTTCTACAGGTTAATGTGGGTATCTGGCATGTCTACCAACCCAAAAACTCTGGGGAAAAAACACTCGCGCGTTTTGTTATAGTTCCTCTAAGTCAGAAACGTCATGCTTGAGTGACTCGATTGGGCTTCCTGGGTTTTGTGTCGTAACAAGGCACTGGAAGTCTCCCTACATGGCCTTGATAAAAGTAAATAAAAAGTATGGGATGCATATTTGATAATTTATATCATATAAAATATGTAATTTATATCGTTTAAAATCATGGGGGGAGAGGGGCCCCTCCCCCCTCTCCCCCCATGAGGAGCTGGCTCATTAGCATCAAAGCCCACGATTAAAGACCCACCAGCTCACGTTTCAAATAGATTTTCTCCACTCAGCGACGCACCCGTTGAGAAGAAGCAAACTCTGGTCATTGGTGACTCGGTTCTGAGAAACGTGAGGTTAGCGACACCAGCGACCATAGTCAATTGTATTCCAGGGGCCAGAGCCGGCGACATCGAATCCAAACTGAAGCTGCTGGCTAAAACTAAACGTTAATACAGTAAGATCGTAATTCACGTCGGCAGCAACGACTCCCGGCTTCGTATGTCGGAGGTCACTAAAGTTAATGTGGAGTCGGTGTGTGCTTTCGCAAAAACGATGTCGGACACAGTAGTTTTCTCTGGCCCTCTTCCTAACACAACAGGTGATGACATGTTTAGCCGCATGTTGTCTTTTAACCGCTAGCTGTCGAGGTGGTGTACTGTAAATGGTGTGGGCTTTGTAGATAATAAAACTTTTTGGAGGAAACCTGGTCTTGTTAGGAGAGACGGCGTTCATCCCACTTGGGATGGAGCATCTCTCTTATCTAGGAATATTACCCAGTCTATTAAATGACAACCCAGAGTTGGGACCAGGACGCAGAGCTGCAGTGCTAAACACTTCTCTGCGCTCCCTCTGGATCAGTCGCACAACCACAAACCCATAGAGATTGTGTCTGTCCACCGTCCCGTTACATTATTTAAATCAAACAATAACAGAGGGAGAATTCCACACAAAAATCTAATACAAATTAACACAACCTCTGCAACAACTCAGGAAATAAAGACTTTTAAATGTGGTCTGTTAAACATAAGATCATTGTCATCAAAGGCTATTTTAGTTAATGAACTAGTCTCAGATCATAAAATAGATTTATTGTCCCTCACTGACACCTGGCTGCATCCTGATGAATATGTCAGTCTAAATGAATCTACTCCCCCCAGTCATGTAAATACACACGTTCCCAGAGAATTTGGTCGAGGAGGTGGAGTTGCTGCTATTTTTAACTCCAGTCTATCAATTAATCCTAAACCTAAACTAAGCTACAACTCATTTGAATGTCTTGTTCTTAGTCTTCCACACCAATCAAAGAAACACCAACAGCCAATCATATTTGCTGTAGTTTACCGTGCCCCTGGGGCTTATACTGAATTTTTAACAGAATTCCCTGAGTTTTTATCAAACCTAGTCCTAAAGACCGATAAAATTATTATTGTTGGTGACTTTAATATTCATGTTGACAATAATAAAGATAGCCTTAGCGTAGCATTTATTTCGCAATTAGACTCAATTGGTTTCAGTCAGTGTGTACACCAACCTACTCATTGTTGTAACCACACACTTGACCTTATATTATCATACGGTGTCAAAATTGAACATCTAACGGTACTTCCGCGCAATCCAATTCTATCAGACCATAATTTAATAACCTTCGATTTTTCACTATCAGAATATATGCCACTAATAATGAACTCATTTTCAAGATGTTTACCTGATAGTGCTGTAGCTAAATTTAAGGAAATAATTCCGATTACATTTAAACCCGTATTATCCGTCGATATAACCAACAAATTCTTTAAAAACCCTAGCTCCACTGAGATTGACCATCTAGTCGATAGCTCTGTAAAGTCATTATGATTAACATTAGAATCCATAGCACCTCTAAAAAAGAAACATATAAAACATAGTAAATTAGCTCCCTGGTATAATTCCAAGACACATGAGTTAAAACAAGTATCAAGAAAACTAGAAAGGAAGTGGCACTCCAGCAACCGTGTTGAAAATCTCCTAGACTGGAAGAATAGTGTTAAAGCATATAAGAAGGCCCTCCACAAAGCAAGAGCTGCCTACTATTCGAAACTTATTCTAAGAAGAGAATAAAAACAACCCCAGGTTTCTCTTCAGCACTGTAGCCAGGCTGACAGAGAGTCACACCTCCACCGAACCCAGTATTCCTCGATCCCTAAATAGCAATATCTTTATGAATTTCTTTAATGATAAAATTCTAACTATTAGAAATCAAATCAAACATCTCCTGCCCTCAATTGGCACTAATACACCATCAAGAACAGAAATCTCAGAAACAGCTGAGAATCTTGTTATTTATTTAGGAAGCTTCTCTCTGATCACCCTTGATCAGCTGACCAAAATAATCTCATGTTCAAACCCACAACTTGTATCTTAGATCCCATTCCTACAAAATTACTTAAAGAAATTCTGCCCCTAATTGACAGTTCATTACTGAACACAATACATCTGTCATTATCATCAGGATATGTACCACAGTCTTTTAAAATAGCTGTAATCAAACCCCTCCTCAAAAAACCCACCTTAGACCCAGAGGTTTTAGCCAATTATCGTCCGATATCTAATCTCCCCTTCCTGTCTAAAATCCTAGAAAAAGTTGTAGCCAATCAGCTGTGTGAGTTTCTCCAGGAAAATAATATATATAAAGACTTTCAGTCAGGGTTTAGAGCCAATCACAGCACAGAGACAGCCTTGGCAAAAGTCACTAATGACCTTCTAATAGCTTCAGATCAGGGGTTTGTGTCTGTCCTCGTTCTGTTAGATCTTAGTGCAGCATTTGACACAATTGACCATAATATTTTATTACAGAGACTAGAACAGTTAATTAGCATTAAAGGAACCGCCCTAAAATGGTTTAAATCCTATTTTTCAGACCGCTCCCAATTCGTGCAAATTAATGATGAGTCATCTGTGCGCACCAAAGTTAACCATGGTGTTCCACAAGGCTCTGTGCTCGGCCCAATTTTATTCTCATTATATATGCTTCCACATTATCAGGACACACTCGGTAAATTTCCACTGCTATGCGGATGACACCCAGTTATACTTGTCAATAAAACCTGAACAAAGTAATCAAATAACTAAACTCCAAGCATGTCTCAAGGACATAAAAACCTGGATGACCTGCAATTTTCTCTTATTAAACTCAGATAAAACAGAGTTTCTAATACTTGGCCCTAAACACCTTAGAGATACATTATCTAATGATATAGCTGCGCTAGACGACATTGCCCTTGCTTCCAATGAAACAGTCAGGAACTTGGGAGTGATCTTCGATCCTGATTTATCCTTTAATTCTCACTTAAAACAAATTTCTAGGACAGCCTTTTTTCACTTGCGTAATATCTCCAAAATCAGACATGTCCTTTCTCAAAAGGATGCAGAAAAACTAGTCCACGCCTTTGTTACATCCAGACTTGATTATTGTAATTCCTTATTATCAGGCTCCAGCAGTAAGTCGTTAAAGACTCTGCAGCTTGTCCAAAATGCTGCAGCACGTGTCCTGACAAGAACCAAGAAAAGAGACCACATTTCTCCTGTATTAGCTTCGCTACACTGGCTTCCGGTTAAATCTAGAATAGAATTTAAAATTCTCCTCCTCACCTTCAAGGCCCTTAACAATATGGCACCATTATATCTTAAAGAGCTGTTAGTACCTTATCAACCCACTAGAGCACTGCGCTCCCAGAATTCAGGCTTACTTGTCGTCCCTAAAGTCTCTAAAAGTAGAGTAGGAGCCAGAGCTTTCAGCTATCAAGCTCCTCTCCTGTGGAATCATCTCCCACTTTCAGTTCGGGAGGCAGACACCATCTGTATGTTTAAGAGAAGGCTTAAAACCTTCCTTTTTGATAAAGCTTATAGTTAGAGCTGGTCCAGGCTTGTCCTAGACCTGCTCTTAGTTAGGCTGCTATAGGTCTAGAAGGTCGGGGGACACATGACACACGGAGCTTCTCTTTCCAGCTTCTCCTTCCTCTTCTCAATCGTTATCACATCAAAGGAATTCATATCCCATCAATACATGTTACTGACTTGACTTCTTCCCCGGAGTCCCTTTGCCTTATCGTCCGCAGATCCAGGGCCGCGGCTGTGGCCACATCATGGATTAGGATCTGTGGATCACGTATCAGAGGTCGTAATGGTGGATCCAGTATGGCGGATTCTGCATCGTGCTGGCTGATCGTGATAATAAAGGCAGATCCTTTATCGTGTTGGCATCAGATACTGGTAGTGGACCACGACCGAGGTGGCAGCTGATGATGGATCCTAATGGCGGCAGTGGACAATGACTGTGGACTATAGTGGCATCCGATCTTGATGGTGGATCATGATCTTGCTGGCTGCTGACCATGGACTATGATTGCAGCAGGACTGCTTGATACATAGTATTTCTCCTCAGACACTTGACCATTAATGACATTAATCCACCAATTCACTGACCTTCAGTTATACTTCAAAATGTTTACCCTAATCAATGCTGCTAAAACCTTTATCTTTCTGATGTTCTCCATTACACTTGACATCTATTGCACTTCTGTCCGTCCTGGGAGAGGGATCCCTCACATGTGGCTCTCTCTGAGGTTTCTACGTTCTTTTTTCCCTGTTAAAAGGGTTTTTAAGTAGTTTTTCCTTACTCTTGTTGAGGGTTAAGGGCAGAGGATGTCACACCTTGTTAAAGCCCTATGAGACAAATTGTGATTTGTGAATATGGGCTATACAAATAAAATTTGATTGATTGATTGATTGATTTAAAGGAGCAGGCACTCAAAACAGGTCACTCTGTGGAGGGCTGTTTTAGACAGGGTAAAAAGGGTGCTGTTTTAAATGATCCTTGTGGTATTTTGACCAAAGTATGTTACAGACATTTAATTAAGACCCCAAGGAACCATATCAACTTGTGGTAAAATGGGCATGCTATGTCCCCTTTAACAAGACACAATGTTTGTTTTTGTCTTTTGGCTAATTAGCTGTAAACTCTTTGTTCATCACCACTCACCTCCACACAAGACAAGAAAAACCACCACAGCTGGGACAGGAGATGGCAGGTGGGAGGTGGGAGGTGCTGCTTGTCTGATGTGACTGTGATGACTGTGTGCTCACCACTGTGCAGGAGACCTGGAGCGAGGGCAGGGAGGGATATTTACATTTTTTAGACAATCAATATATTTGTTTGACAGGGAAGCTGTGTGCAAAGAGGAGTTATTATATTCATTTATTTAAAAAGCACCCCTGACAAAGGGCACTTTCACAGGCTCAAGCACCCTTTGATGTCAATGTGTGCACGTGTTAGTTCTGGTAACATAAACGTGAAAGATCCTGCTTAGAGCCAGTATTTGGTTTTGTCCATTCTGCATGGGCTAATGTATAAATATGTAGATGCAACATGGTGGACTCTGTGGCAAAAGACCCACCGGTGAAGTAGATATAAAGGTCTCATTGTAAGGTAACAAAAATACAAGGATATTAGTTTCAGATGATTATGAACTAATTACATATTCTTCATTACAAATTCTACCCACTGGACCTTTAAACTATTTATTTATGTATTGATATCAGCGTATGTTTATTTATGTATTTATAAAAACAGTAATGAATAAGTCATGTTTATGAACAAATATGTCATTGGTATCAGAGTTGTCATTTCTGAGGATTCAGACAGTTTGAAGGTTCAAAATGAAGCAATATGAAATGATGTCTATTAACTCCAACCACTAGATGGAGGCTACTTCACAAAAAGTCAGACTATGTGCAGTCTAATAATCTCCAGCTATACAGAGTCATGGTGAGAACGAGCAGTGAAGTGATATTGCAACATCCAACAGCCAAACAGGACATATAAGAGAGGAGGGGTGTCAGTGACACAAGAGTGTGGCAGTTTGATTCAGTTACTGATTGGATCGTTGATTATGGGAACTCCGAGGACATCAGTGGCCTTTCTTCTTCAGCTGGCTGCATGCATGGCCGTAAGAAAATCAAAATTCTCAGTATATCATCATACATTCTGTGATTTCTAAGCATTTCTAAGAATAGTTTTTGTTAATTGTGAAGATTTTGAGATATTTGTCTGGAAGAGAGGTGACTGGAATTTATTGTGTGGTGGTCACATCACTTGAGTGAGTAATCCACAGATTTCAGAGACTATTTTTTGGTAGAGAGTAGTTCTGCTCTTTATTTTTCAACATTAAGACAGCTTAAGACAAGCCATACATGGGAGGACCATGTGGTGTGCATTGGGTCCACTGTAGCTTTTTGGATTCAGGGTGATGGCTCTGTCACTATAATCACTGCTCTTAATAGTTCAGCTGCTTGAGCTTAGTGTTACCTGGCTGCCTCCTGTCCTAACAATGCATACATGATGAAAACATGTTCAGTAGCTCTAATCTGGTGCAGATTTGGGTATGCTACCTGATCAAATTGAATATTGACATGTCTCTAGAACAGTGGAAGAATAGATTACTTGAGGATGTGATATAAACCTTTAAAAAAAACGTCATCTTTGCTATGCCTTCATTTCAATTTACGTTCACCTGCAAAAAATTGTTTTGTTTTTTTATATTGATTGTAGATTCTCTTCTATTTGAAAAGCAATCCTTCAAATAAAAATATGAGTATCATTTAATCACCCCCTTTTCCTGACTCGCTGAGAGTGTATATGATAATATAAAGCTGTATTTACAGTAATGCACATCCACAATATGCCAAGCAAGTAAAACATGTAGTATTTATTCTTTCCATAAGGGGTGAAGGATTTATCCAGTTGTAACTTGTTTGTAGTTTCTCGACTGGTTCTAACTCTAAGTTTAAATTCGCACTCGACTTGTCTTTCTGTCTCTATCCAGGCCCCTGTGCCGTGTGAGGACAAGGTGGCCAGTTTGGAAGTGGAGATCCAGGGTCTGGTGAACGTCATCAATGACCAGCACCGCTACATCCAGGAGCTTCACAACAGCCAGGCCCAGCAGCTGGAGAACATACCCAACTTACACCTGGGTCCCGAGAACCAGTACAGAGGTAGGGTTAGATTTCTATGAGAGATACATACGTTTGGGTCTGCGCATCATTAGCTACTTTCAGACATGCACTGAATTTCGGATAATCTCTGGACCTTCTCCAGAGGGGCTGCACTTTGCTCAGGAGGTAGAGTGGTTCATCCATTAGCCAGAAGATCGGCAGTTCCATCCCCATCTCCCCCATTCCGTGTACTGAAGTGTCCTTGGGCAAGATACTGAACCCCCAAATTGCCCCTGTAGGTTTGATCTGTGAAAGTGCTGCACATTGATGCACTGTACTTATGTGTGAGTAAGTGAATGGTAAAACTGTACTATAAAGCGCTTTGAGTGGTCATCAAGACTAGAAAAGCGCTATACAAATACAGAAGAAATACAGACGAAAAAACTCAAATGTTCGAGTGAGAGCTTCTGGACTTTCTCAGCCCCTGATAAAAGGGACAGATGCAAATATGAAAAAATACACATGAATGCCCCTTTTCCACTGGGCAAAAACCTCACTAAGACCCACAAACAAATTATTTGCAGCACTGCAGTTCATCTCAACTCTAAAGAGCTTTTTAGCCTTTTCCCCCAATTTAGCTCATTGTTTTATTTTAACAGCTCTTATTAACCAGCCAGTTGGTGAACACAGTGGAGCATTTTGCATTATTTAGCAACACAGGTATTTTCCACTGCAGTTGGTGGATACCAAAAGGGAGAGAATATGACTTATGTAGGGAATCCACATGAAAGCTTATCTTGCTCTGTGCCTACTGTATGTTAATAAGCTGCTGTAAGTTAGCTGAAAAACTTTAAAAGGAAATAACTCATGTGTCCAAGAAAAACTGAATGAAAAAAAACGATATTTGCAAATCATAATGGAGCAAACATTTATCAAGCAGCAAATCAGTAGTTTGTGGTAATGACCCTGCAGTTTTTACCTGTGTTGAATATTTCACCTTGTAAAGATTACGTTTGTGTGTATGCAAAGACTGTTCTGAGGTGTTTGCAGACGGTAACGTGGCCAGTGGGCTCTATGTGATCCTCCCTGACGGCTCTCCAACTGCTCTGAGTGTTTACTGTGACATGAGCAATGGAGGAGGATGGACCGTCTTTCAGAGGAGGAGAGATGGCAAAGAGAGCTTTGACAGGTGTGTTTGTGTGTCAGCTTTACAAATATAGGAATTCATATGTTGTACGTGTCAAGAAATCTGACATTGCAAATGAATGTGTGATCCATGTGTCCACTGTGTGCAGAGAATGGGTGGAGTATAAGCACGGATTTGGAGACCTCTACTCCCCCGATGGAGAATTCTGGCTGGGAAATGAACCTCTACACTATCTCACCTCCCAAGGTGTGTACACATTAGTGTTTGGACGATATATCAAGCCTAATCCGATGGTTACCCATGAAACTCTGTGTCTTCTAGGAAACTACGACCTACACATTGACATGGAGGACTTTGAGGGAAATCAACGCTTTGCAGAGTACAAGAACTTCAAAGTGGAAAATGAAAAGGTAACACTGAGAAAGGAAATGGCTTTCCTTATGTGTTATGGGTGAGGGTTTTCACTGCAAAATAAACCTGATAAGATGCAAGGTTTTAAAGCAAGCTTTCATTTTCAACCAGCTTTCTCACTCTCTTAAGTAGAATTTCACTTTTTTAGTAAATTCTGCATAATGGATTAATTCTGTACAATTAATCGTATCCTGTCCTTTTGTAATCCACTGCACGCTTCTCCTGTCCTGTACAGCCTGTAACAGCTGTGTCTTTAACCTTGTCATCTCTTCTTTTCCATAACAGCAGATGTGTTATTTAGACTAGTGTCTTTGTATTTTATGTCCTTTGCTATGGAGACAGCAGCAATGATGTCTGGCTCTAGGTCTGCCAGCTGTGTTCCATCTCTTTTATTCTCCACTCAGCCTTTTCGGTATCTCCTTATTTATTTATACGTCTACATCTCACTGCTCCTTCATTTTCCTCTCAACACTTATCCTATTATCGCTATCATGCTCAGTCCCCATCTCTTCTTTTCTCTTCATCAATCTCACCCCCCTTGTTTGTATATTTTTATGTCATTTATAATCACACTATCAATCAATTAAATTTTATTTGTATAGCCCATATTCACAAATCACAATTTGTCTCATAGGGCTTTAACAAGGTGTGACATCCTCTGCCCTTAACCCTCAACAAGAATTAGGAAAAACTACAAAAAATAACTTTTAACAGGGTAAAAAAACTTAGAAACCTCAGAGAGAGTCACATGTGAGGGATCCCTCTCTCAGGGCGGACAGAGGTGCAATAGATGCCACATGCTACATATTACTCTACTCAAAACAATCCTTATAATGCTTTCTATGAAGAAATGAAAAATTTTACTTTCACTCCAGATAAAAGTGTCAGTGTAAATACACTCGTACCGAAGATTATTTCAGAGCATTTAGGTTTTTCTCCTCTTTCCACTCAAAGGACCAGTACCAGATACATTTGGGAGAGTACACTGGGAATGCAGGGGACGCGCTGGTTGATGTTCACACTCCCCCCTCTGCTGGGCAGAAATGGACAGGACCAAGTGGGGTCAAATTCAGTACCTTTGATCAGATGAACAACAGCGATCAGGAAAACAGCGACGCCCAGTGTATCAGACACAGCAAGTCAGGCTGGTGGTTTAGCAGGTAATGGACACACTCTTCAGTTTTACTCACACTTTGTCAGTTCTCAAATTAACATGTATTCCACTTGTGTTTCTCTTTTTTTATCATTACAGGTGTGATTCAGGGAATCTGAACGGCCATTACTACAAAGGGCCATACCAAGCCATGGCTGAGGACGGGGTGGTGTGGTATACATGGCACGGTTGGTGGTACTCCATCAAATCTGTAGTCATGATGGTGCGAGCCGCTGACCTGAAGCATCCACTGCCAGTCATCGCTCCATTACTTGGGCAACTTGACAGCATAGGCAGTGATGATGATGCTGCTCGTGGCCAATAGGCTGAAAACAAGTGAGGAAGCAGCATGGGTCCACTCACTTGAGCTGAGAAACTCTCTTGTTTTTTTTATCTTTTCACGTTTGTTACAGGTGACAAACTGGGTGAAGACAGTGACATGTTCACTTATGACTGCTGTTTGACTTTTACCAGTGTATTAATGTTATCATTTGAAATAAAACGTTGATTTTTAACTCATATTGTATTTATTCTGTGTACAAAGTACAATATAACATATTCCACTGAGGCATTTTGGTAACAAACAAACAACAAAACAAAGGGACATTTCTTTTTTAAATTGTTGTTAAACAGAAACCAGTGTCAGTCAGCTAAGGAATGTCTGGGAGTTTTCACTGTGGAAATGATCCCTGGTGGGGGTTTTATGGTGAGAGAGATACTAACTGATCAGTCAGTAGTTAGGCTTTGCCTTGTTTCTATTTTGGGCACATGGTTGTTTTAGGTGTTTGATCTGCTTTATCCCTTTGTCAGAGAGAGGTTCAAGGGAAAGAGTTAATGGGGAGGGGGCTCTGAGACTGTATGTGTGTCTGAACTGGCCTGCTCAGACTTAACATCCAAGGGTGAATACATTCCACATAGTAGCTTAAGTTAGAGGTTGTGAAAAGCTTACATGGAGAGACATTCATTCAAAGGTTCAATGAGGTCCCTTCCTCCGGTTTGCCCACAGAAGGACAAGTACCAGGACAAGTTCATCCACTTCGTCTAGAGGTCCAGAGCTGTCAGTGATTGAGCTACACTCTTTGGCGGAGGGAAAAAACTCTTTAAATGTGGGGAAAATGACTAAAGTGTCCATCCAAATCCACCAAGAAGTACCTGTTAATTTCTGATTGGCCAAACCCAGACAACTTTGAGACCTTTTCCACAAAACTACATACATACATACGATTTTTTCCCCCAACCATCTCTCAAACAGAAGGAGTATAAAAGAACAGGATGAGCTGTACAACACTGGAAAGACAACAAAAAGGTACGGATAGTCGTAACGAGAGTGAGGCGCTATTTACAGACCCTGAGGTTTGCCTGATATCTATCTATCTTTTTTCAGAAAGATTTGTTGATGAACCAGGCGTTTGGTCGAGACTGATAGAGAGCAAGGCCAGTCCCCTGCTCAGACTCAAGTGCATCAGTTCCACTGCAGTCTTCTTGCTTACAAAATAAGCATCTTTGAATGTAATTCATTTAAAATGTACAACTTAACTAGGTGATTAATATCCAACAACACTGCTGAGTTTCTCTTCCATCCTTCCAAGGCTTAAAAAGGTGATAGGGGGCCAAACAAGAGAAGGGGGGTCGCTGTTTGCTATGGGGCTATCTAGGCGATAATGGTGTAGTCGTGGGGAAGGAGGCAGAGTTCCTCGGTGAGTCGGAGGAAGAGGTGGGTGAGACGCGGCGGGGACTTGCCAGCAGGTCGCCATTGTGCAACTTCCACAGCAGCTCCTCTTTCTCCATGGACAGACGCTTGTTGACCTTGGACTCTTTCTGCAACGTCTGCTGGAGTACGGCCTGTTCATTGGACAGCTGCCTGCAGGGGGAGACAGAGAGCTGTGACGCTGCAGGGAGACACAGTGATAGAAACAGAGCTGAGGGGATCTGGAGAACCAGGATGTAATAACTGTGTCATACTGGTCAGTTCTCCACAATCAAAGGGTCAACGAGGTCAGCTAACAAAATAAACTCATATCACATATCCACGTTTTCACAGGTCAGATGACACACTAATCGCTAAACAGTATATTTAATTCACGAGCAAGCACTAGATAGTATAGAAGCTTTTATGCAGACCCATGTGATTCTTTTCACCGGTGTATTATGGTTTATTTATATATATCCATATTTATATTTACATAGAGCTTTTCTAGTCTTGATGACCAAGATTCAAGACTTTATTTATCATGTGCAAAACAATTACATACAGCAGTCGCGGGCAATGAAATGCTTGGGCCACATGCTCCCTTCTAGCCTTGCTCAAAGTATTTAAAAAACCACACAAGCAAAAAAATGTATATTAAAAAATAGAATATAAAAAATAAAATAAAATATACACTCACCGGCCACTTTATTAGGTACACCTTGCTAGTACCGGGTTGGACCCCCTTTTGCCCTCAGAACTGCCTTAATTATTCGTAGCATAGATTCAACAAGGCGTGGCGTTTAAACAATGCTCAATTTGTACTAAGGGGCCCAAAGTGTGCCAAGAAAATATCCCCCACACCATTACACCACCCCCACCACCAGCCTGAACCGTTGATACAAGGCAGAATGAATACAAGGCAGGATGGATCCATGCTTTCATGTTGTTTATGCCAAATTCTGACCCTACCATCTGAATGTCGCAGCTGAAAATCGAGACTCATCAGACCAGGCAACGTTTTTCCAATCTTCTATTGTCTAATTTTTGTGAGCCTGTGCGAATTGCAACCTCAGTTTCCTGTTCTTAGCTGACAGGAGTGGCACCCGGTGTGGTCTTCTGCTGCTGAAGCCCATCTGCTTCAAGGTTCGACGTGTTGTGCGTTCAGAGATGGTATTCTGCATACCTTGGTTGTTACGAGTGGTTATTTGAGTTACTGTTGCCTTTCTATCATCTCGAACCACTCTGCCCATTCTCCTCTGACCTCTGACATCAACAAGGCATTTTCGTCCACACAGCTGCCGCTCACTGGATATTTTCTCTTTTTCATTCTCTGTAAACCCTAGAGATGGTTGTGCGTGAAAATCCCAGTAGATCAGCAGTTTTTGAAATACTCAGACCATCTGGCACCAACAACCATGTTCCACGTTCAAAGTCACTTAAATCCCCTTTCTTCCCCATTCTGATGCTCTGTTTGAACTTCAGCAAGTCGTCTTCACCATGTCTAGATGCCTAAATGCATTGAGTTGCTGCCTTGTGATTGGCTGATTAGCTATTTGTTTTAACAAGCAATTGAACAGGTGTGCCTAATAAAGTGGTCGGTGAGTGTATATTATGAACTAAAATAAAGTATATTACTACTGAGTAGACTGAATCAATGTAAGTAATACTGATTGGATGTGCAAATATTGCAAGGTGCGAGGTTTAGAAGAATGACAGCCCTGATGCTGCGGTATTGTTGGCCAGATGGCGGCAGGCACAACAGTTTATGGCTGGGGTGATAAGTGTCTTTAATGATCCTGTTGGCCTTCTTCCTACACCGTCTTCCTGTAGAGGTCCTGGTGATGCGCTGGGCAGACTTCCCCACCCTCTGTAGAGCCTTACAGTTCAGGGCAGTGCAGCTGCCGTACCAGGCGGTGATGCAGCCAGTCAGGATACTCTCTATGGTGCACCTGTAGAAGTTGCAGAGAATCCCGGAATCCATGTTGAGCCTGCAGAGGGAGAAGAGCCGTTGTCTGGCCTTCTTTGTGATGTTAAAACCAGAACCTGCTAACTCTCTCCACCGTAGTCCCGTTGATGGTGAGGCGGGACAGTTATTCTCCCTGTCTCTTCCTTTGTCCACGATCAGCTTCTTCGTTTTACTGACGTTGAGATGAAGGTTGTTATCCTGGATGTCAGGGTTTTGACCTCCTCTCTGTACATACAGTGATCTATGGGCAATTCAGGGTTCATTGACCATCTGGTTAGAGGACGGTCGCTCTACTCCTTCAGCCACAGCCTAGTTATTGTTAGTGTTGAATCCTCGGGCCTAAAAGTGAAGACACCTCCCTCCTTACTTCAAAGTCAGTGAGCTGAAACTCCACAAACATTACAGAGAGGTCGTTACCACTGAAATGTGTCTCAAAAGAAAATACACTGACTCCAGATGGTCACAGAGTGTAAAGCCTGAGAGGTTTGATTAAGACAGATAGAGTCACTGGACAACTAACTGGAGTGGCAAAACACACACACAGCAAGGGCACATACTTGGAGAGAGCAGCATGTTTGTCATTTCTGGCCTTGTAGTCCTCGTTCTCTTGCTGAACCTTCTTCAGGCACTCCTCCAGTTTCACATTAGTCTCCAGCTGCAACACACATGTAATCTGATGTGATGGGGGTTCCTATGTGTTTCATATGTAAATAGAAACAGTACTCAAGTAAAAGTTATTGTTTACTTTATAATTATAATTTCAAGTAGAAGTAAAAGTACTCATAAGTACTTGAGTAAGAGTAAAAAAGGATCTCATAAAAAACTACTCAAGTAAAATGTATTGCGTTTTAACAGGATATTAAGAGGTAATAACATAGTTAAGTGCACATTGATTGTAATGAATAAAGTGACACATTGAAAACTAGGCAAATGCCGAAATATATGCTGTTAAGCACTGTTTGCTTTCAAACATCAAGAAAAAAACGTCACTGAATCCTCATAGGAAAGGCTTGGATGCAGCCTGCATTGTGTGTGCACATGCATTCAGTTTCCAAACCAAACTGAAATTTTACTTTAAAATGTTAACCTAATTAACATAAGATAGGAAGATGCAGACATTCAGAAAATGAAAATAATATTCCAATAAATGTAACAAAAAAATTCTATGACATATAATATACATCTTTCAAATTAGGTCGTAAGATAAACAGGTGAAGAGCACAAATATATGCACATGGTTTTGGTTCAGTGCCATAGAACAAGATAAAAGCACATATATATATAAAAACTATCAATCCCTGCAGGAGTGGCTTAGATGCAGTCATTCAAAACAATGTATTCCACTAAATAAAGTAAATCTTTACAATTTAAATAATGTAACATAAATTAAGACCATAAATATTCACTAGAATATCAGTAATAGACACATTGCTCTCTTTTTTCCACTTGTTTTAAAAACATCCATCTTTTGAATCAAGGTCTCGCCTATCTTCTTCACATACTGCACTGTTCACAGCTGAATAGATAATAAAAATGATCTTTCACCAGTTTTAATGTTTATATGATGAATATGTCACAAACATAAATATTTGCAACACTTCCTATACCCCCTTTCAAAGTAAAAGCACTCAAGTGTTTCTGCTGTTTTAACAAGGTTTTGTTTGAACAAGTTTTTTTGTGTTTTTGCAGGATCGGAAGATGCACAGTTTCATAGCGTAGTTTCCAGACAAGTAGTGTATAACTGTACTTTTATTCAAGGAAAAACAGTGATCACACCTAAAACCTCAGATGGACACGCCGTGTCCACTCATGTGAGTGTAAAAATTAATAAATCATAGACATAGAAAAGTAGCGAGAAGTGTGTGACCCAATGTAACGGACTAGAAGTATTTTTTTTTCATCATAAATGTAACTGAGTAGGAGTGAAAAGTATTCCGCAATACAACTACTTTCAGAAGTACAATTTACTGAAAACTCAAGTACATATAAAGAAGTAAATGTAATGCGTTATTACCCACCTCTGCTCATAGGTAATATTTAAAATTTCATCAAATCTCAAATTGAATGAAAAAGTGTTTTTTACGTTATTGTGGGCTTCTTATTATATAAGAAAGATTGATCCTTACCAGTTTGTCCATCTCAATGAGCTTCTTCTCCTTCTGGTGCAGCTGGTTGTTCTTGATCTCCAGTACCACCTTCAGACTTTCAAGCTCCTGCTCCAGGTACAGTGTGTGTGAGTCCTTCTGCCACACACAAACAGCAAACACACAAGTTAGAGCAGGTTATGTGAATCTGTGATGCTCTACAAAGAAGTAGATGAAATGTCTTGTAAACAAATGAACACTGGTGGGCCAGAGGATGTGATGTGATGCCTAAAGCAATTGTGGGATTCTTCCTAACCAACAGAGAGAGGTGGTGTTAGCATAGTGCCTTCTCTCCAGCTCACTCACTGCTGGTTGTACTTCACTGAATACTTGCATCTACAATGTAATGATGCACGATTGATTATTTGGGTTTAATGACTCCAATTAAGCTCGTCTATAATGACTCATGTCTCCCCAGGGCTTAAGGAAACTTGTTTCAAGGGAGGAATGTATGGAGCGAAATCTATACCATAACTTAACAAACAAACAAACAACTGCAGGTGCTGCTGAGAACCAAATTGCAGGCACCAGGAAGTCAAGAAGATGCCACTGTCACACACAATTCAATTCAACTTCATTATATTTGTATAGCGCCAAATCATAATATACATTATCTTAAGGCACTTTATATAGAAGGTCAAGACCTTAAAAATGTATAGAGAAACCCAACAGTTCCCACAACGAGCAGCACTTTGGCTGACTGTGGAGAGAAAAAAAAATCCCTCATTAACAGGAAGAAACCTCTAGCAGAACCAAACTGGATGTGGGCGGACATCTGCCTCGACTGGTTGTGGTGAGCAGAGAAAAATGGGGTTGAGAGGGGAGATCGGTGGAAAAGACGGGAGAGAAGAGAGAGAGATAGATAGGAGGGGGAGGAGAGGGGGAGAGAGGAGAGAGAGACCAGGAACACTTGTGCACCATCATGTTTCAGCTCTGACAGACTAGTTGTTATAATAATAATAATAATAACAACAGTCACGATCAGACTGACATTATGGGCGAGAGAATGAACCATAAATGTCTGAGTAAGGGCGCACTCCAAATTTAGAGGCAGCTGGTTTGACTACAGAGATACAAACGACAGCTGGTTTGACCACACTCCTGACTACTGCACCTCTATTCTCTTGATTCTTGGTACCTGCAAATTGGCTCACAGCGCCATGTGCAGTTGTGACGTGGAGGGGGACATTTGTGAGAAAATCCTCAGCATGATAAATGGCAGAGTATTTGTGACAAAAGTCACATTGATATTTTTTGTGTCTTACTTGTAGAATATCTTTTATTAACAATATTCTTTATCTTGGGATATTTTCTTTTGCACTTGCAGAAAATACATTTTTGTTCATGTAACATATATTTTGTTGTACTTGTATGAAATGTGGAAAGCTATTTGTTTCTGAGGCATCATCTATTAGAAACAAGTAGTGTATTTGTTTGTCAGATGTGTTTTTATCTTTGCAAAACCGAAATGCATTAGTTTGTTAATGGTGCTTTGTATTTGCAAACCACACTGTGTTTGCAAATGAATGGTGGGGAATTTGTGAATACATTTTTATTTGTTTGTGAAGTTATGGCATAGATTTAGCTCCATAGAACTGTAACTGGACAGAATCTTATTTATGTGACTGCATGTATTACACTAGGCTGACAGTCCCTCATTAATTTCCCCTCCAGCAATACGGCCGTCTTACCAGATTCTTGTCTGTGAGTATTCGCCTCCTCCTCTCCTCCTCTGCCTGAAGCTTCTCATTCAGAGCCTCCTTCTCAGCCGACAGCTCAGATATTTTCTCCTGGTAAGAGAAGGACACAGACATGCATCATTCACCAGTGGACATTGAGTTAAGATTAATCTAAAACTATCAATCATGGGGATTTTGTTTCATATGAAACAATAAATTCATCTTACATATCTCGTTTCCCATCAGGAATCTCTGTCTTCCTTTTGTCACAGATTTGTTGTGTGAATGGTTCGCTCCCAACATTAATTGTTAAATTGCAAGAGGTTTGGCATGGCAGCGCACACCTTCTTACTACATTCAAATTTTTCTATAATAAATTCTCAGCATGCTCCCAATTTTTTTTAAAATATAGAATATTTGTGGTTAGCAAGATTTTTTGCATGTTTTCCTGACCAATCTGGAAACATCTGTGGTCTGATTGGTGCTGCAGCTGTGTGCAAAGCACTCGACCTCTAAACAGCCTGCACTGTAATTCATATCAGCTACATACATTCAGTGTGTGCATGCACATTGTTCACATTGGTCCACATTTTACACACACTGTTATCAAGTACAGCATGTTTCTATTTCCAGTAATGTTAACCAAAGGAATTCAGTATGACAACTCCAACTTTTTGGGGGTAAAAATTTAAATAGGAATGAAACATATACAGAGAGAGAAGTTTCAGTCTGTGTCAGTGTTTTCTCCAGGTTCTCCAGATCTGTCAGCTGGATCCTCTTCAACTCTGAAACACACACAACAGCATAAATTAATCATACAAATGTACATCAATGAATAACTAATCTTGAAAATATTAATTTAATCTATGAAAACAATTATTGCACAAGCAGTACATTTATCTATGAGAGGCCCTTTAAGAGATAATAAATACTTGGTCTCACACAGACCATCATACTCTCTCAGACACACTATTATAGTCTCTCACATCTACCATCATACTCTCTCACATCTACCATCATACTCTCACATGTACCATCATACTCTCACATGTACCATCATACTCTCTCACATCTACCATCATACTCTCTCACATCTACCATCATACTCTCACATGTACCATCATACTCTCACATGTACCATCATACTCTCTCACATCTACCATCATACTCTCTCACATCTACCATCATACTCTCACATGTACCATCATACTCTCACATGTACCATCATACTCTCACATGTACCATCATACTCTCTCACATGTACCATCATACTCTCTCACATCTACCATCATACTCTCTCACATCTACCATCATACTCTCTCACACACACTACTATACTCTCTCACATCTACCATCATACTCTCACATGTACTATCATACTCTCTCACATGTACTATCATACTCTCTCACACACACACTACTATACTCTCTCACATCTACCATCATACTCTCTCACATCTACCATCATACTCTCTCACATCTACCATCATACTCTCACATGTACCATCATACTCTCACATGTACCATCATACTCTCTCACATCTACCATCATACTCTCTCACACACACTACTATACTCTCTCACATCTACCATCATACTCTCTCACATCTACCATCATACTCTCTCACATGTACCATCATACTCTCACATGTACCATCATACTCTCACATGTACCATCATACTCTCACATGTACCATCATACTCTCACACACACTACTATACTCTCTCACATGTACTATTATACTCTCTCACATGTACTATCATACTCTCTCACATGTACTATCATACTCTCACACACAAACTACTATACTCTCTCACATGTACTATCATACTCTCACACACACACTACTATACTCTCTCACATGTACTATCATACTCTCTCACATGTACTATCATACTCTCTCACATGTACTATCATACTATCATACTCTCACACACACACACTACTATACTCTCTCACATGTACTATCATACTCTCTCACATGTACTATCATACTCTCACACACACACTACTATACTTTCTCACATGTACTATCATACTCTCTCACACACACTACTATAGTCTCTTACATGTACCATCATACTCTCTCACACACTACTATACTCTCTCACATGTACTATCATACTCTCTCACACACACACACACTACTATACTCTCTCACATGTACTATCATACTCTCTCACACACACACACTACTATACTCTCTCAGATGTACTATCATACTCTCTCACACACACACTACTATACTCTCTCACATGTACCATCATACTCTCTCACACACACACTACTATACTCTCTCACATGTACCATCATACTCTCTCACACACACACACACACAGTACTAGTATTGTCTGCCTCGGGACAAACCAGTGTGTCCCCAGGCATAACGCCCTGCTATATTTTTATGTGTGTGTCTTTATATACAGTCTAGGGCAGTGGTTCTCAACCTTTTTTCAGTGATGTACCCCCTGTGAAATATTTGTTCAGCCAAGTACCCCCTAACCAGCGCAAAGTATTTTTGGTTGAAAAAAAGATGTAATACACAGCGCTGTGCCATCAGTGTCTGATTTATTAAACACTTACATTTTATTGAATATTTATTAAATACATTTTTTTAAAGGATTTTTGAATGGATGCTAATTTTAAATACATCTTTAAAAAATATCACGTACCCCCTGGAGTACCCTTCACGTACCCGCAGTACCGAGTACTAGTACCCCCCATTTGAGAACCACTGGTCTAGGGTGTGTATGTATATTTATATTAACATAAATTATATTTATTACAATATAGTATTAATATATTAATACATATTGTATTTTAAAGTGGCCATAAATATAACTTTTATGATGATGTCATTACACATCACCATTTGTCTCTTTACCTGCATCATTCAGGTGGGAGGGACAGACAGACAGACAGACTACTGCCCATCACCCGATAGTTCTTCAAGTTAACTTTTAATGTAACTACAGCCTTTCTAAAGTTTCTGCTGTGGACAACTATTTTCCTTGTATAAAACTAGTCCTAAGGTATGAAGCAGTACATCTCCTGCTCCTGCAAATATTTCACAATTAAAAGCATTTAAAAAACAAATGAATAGATTTGGTCTACAGAACGCTGGTGGTGCTTATATTTTGAAATGTGCACAGGCAGTATTGCAACATTTATATTTGTGACAATTTAAAAGATAAACATTGAACTGTGTTGAAAGTGATTTTTCTCTGTATATTCTGCCTGCGAACCACGCGATAGAAAACTCGGCGAGACCTGAACCGCGGCTCGTCAGGCGAGGGAAGTGCCCCTGGTGCACCTGGACGAACCAGGTCTGAATAACCGACGGCGTGTCCTCCTCAGACGCAGGCCCCTGTTGTGTGGCTGTATTAGAGGAGATCTCTGTGGATCCAGCATTTCTGACATTGTTGTATTAGTGGGAGAGTTTAAAACATTCCCCAGGAAGTGCAGTGCGGCTCCGGGTCCAACATGTTCCCTTATGGATCTGTTGATTTGGAAGGCGGGACATGTCAGTGAAACCAGGCCTCATCAGAGATAACCAATCAGGAACTGAAAATTCAATGTAACTTCCGTTTCAATCACTCTCTCTCACACAAACCATCACTCTCTCTCGTACACACTACTATTCTCATTCACATATCAAATCATTCACTGTCATTTTGTTCCTCACACATGGTTATTTGCATTCACGTGTACAATTGATTTCTCTTACATGTGCTATTATTCTTTCAAATATAATATATCTGTGCAAGAGAGATCAGTGTTGTGTGTATGAGGTATGATAGTAAAAAAAAGAGAGTATGATGGTACAAGTAAGAGACTATAGTAGTGTGTGAGAGAGAATGATGGTATATGTAAGAGAGTTTAGTAGTGTGTGTGTGTGTGAGAGAGTATACTGGTCTGTGTGAGACCAAGTAGTAATTATCTCTCAAAGGGCCTTTCATATTTATCACTACAGTCAGTTTAGTATGTACGGTTGTGTGTCATGACAAAGTTAAAAAGCTGGGCTGTCATTTGTCATTTTGTCACTTGAGCGGCAAATGAGGAGCAGCACCAGACGTTTCATCATGAAAACATTTTACTCTTACATCGCACCATGCACACTACATTTGTCCAACACTTGCCTTATATAAGGGTGGCTGTTATCATACCATCATACCATTTACAACACTGAACATTCATGCTCATTGTGTTAAGAAAATACATTAAACCATTTTAAAAAAGTACAATCTTAATTTATATTTACACACACCTAAATAGATATAAATCACTCAACCAGCACAAACAAACTCCCCTTATTTATTTATATTGCTGTTGTACAAGAGAGGAGGTGTCCATTATATGAATCTGTGGATTCCAAATCTCTGCTAACAAACTTTCTTATTTTTCCTTACTTTATATGTATGCAAATGAAAAAAACAACAACAACTGTGTTTGTGTATTACTGCTTGTAGATACCCTCCTGGAACTAATGACAGGTGTGTGGGGTAGAGGTAGGTTATGATAGATAATGTTTTTTTACTGTTGGCATTCACTTAATGTCAGTCTCCAATTTTACTTCTAAAAGATCAAATATTCTGCTGATATTTAGTCATAAACCACTGCATATTTTCCAGCTTAACAGTGAGATGGAACAGCCCAAGTACTTAATTTAGTCATATGTTTATCACTTTATGTAGTAATAATATCCAAAAATTAACCAGACATCTCGTAATGCTGCCTCGCCATTACACGCACCTTGTATTGAGGTGTCATACTGCTTTTTGACAGACTCCATCCTCTGGCTTTGACTCACTTCCAGGTTCTTCCTCTCTGTTTCCTGCTGGCTCCTCAGCTCCTCGACCTGAAGACAGCAGACACCGGTTATCAAAAAAAATGTTTGTGTCTGTGGGACAGTGGAGATGCTACTACAACAAACACAGATATAGCAAAACAAAGGTACATATATCAAAGTAAACAAGGTTAAACACAGATTCTTACATGGATGAAAAGTATGAAAAATCCCATCTCTGATCATGTTGTGCTGTATGACGTTACTTGAGCCTCATATTCATAGTCATGCTAAGATGCATCGTGGATGTCACCATGGCAACAGTCTAACCAGAAGGTCAGCGGTTCAATCCCAGTCTTCCCTAGTCTGCATGCCGAAGTGACCTTTGACAAGATACTGAACCCCAAATTGTCCATTCTCATAGAGAGACTGCTGCACATAGATGCACTGTATGAATGTGTGTGTGAATGGGTGAATGTAAAAGTGTATTGTAAAGTGCTTTGATTGGTCAAGACTAGAAAAGCACTATATAAATACAGAATATTTACCATTCACTCAAAGCACTTTACAGTGCAGTTTGTGCGATTCACACACACAGTGCATCAATATGCAACAATTTCTCTATCACACATCACTCACACACTGTAGGATTGGGGTGCAGTATCTTCGCCCATGGACATTTCGGCCCACGAAATGGGGAAGACTGCGATTGAACTGCCAAACTTCTGGTTAGAGGATGACCTGCTCTACCTAAAACCCAGCTGCCCCCAAGAGTCAAACCAATGTCCAGTGAACCAATCAGAGTGGAGACAGGTGTTGCCATCGTCTTATAATAATGGTCAAGTTTCACACACATAGACCACATGTCAAACTGCTTCCAAAGGACAGCAGTTACAGTTCTCAGTAAATGGTCTGAGGGACTGATTCTCTATGTGTCAGGTTGCTTTATGAGGGGTAGTGTCCCTGTTACCTGACATCTTTAACTCTGTCATTATTTCAGAAGAAAACCAGATTTTTACAGGACTAACAGATAACCACTTGTTACTGTTTATGCCTAACATGAGTGACAGCAACAATAATATTTTAAATGTGTGTGTTCTCACCTGCTGCTTCATCAACATGCGGCACTTGTCAGCTTCCTCCTGGTACGTCTGGTGGACATTGTCCCACTCTGTTTGGTAAAAACTTCTCAGTCTGTCACGCACACAGAAAAACACAATTAGAAACATCTTCAAAACAGTAACATCTGCAGGCTTTAACTTTCAGTAATAACAGTGTGGTAACACTGCAGAGTTATAGCTTTCAGCAGAGGTGAATGCGTACCTGTCTTCCAGCTGCGCCAGCTCCTCCTTGTGCTGCTCCTCTAGCCTTTTCAAAGCCTCTTCCAAGCAGAGGCGCAACTCCTCCCTCTCATTCTCCAGACGTTCACAGCACTGTGATGATGTGACTAGAAGGAGACAACGAGAGAGTGCTGGATGTTAGTTTGTACCTTTGAAGGAGCATCAAGGGTCTATAGTTTAGATTTGTTGCCTGAGAAAATTGTGTTGAACCTTTTTAATCACATCAAACCTACATCCATATTTCACTCAAAAGGGAAAATCACAGATGATCTCATACAAATAGTCCTAATGGTTCAGAGTTCAGTTGATGGGAATTAATGGAAAATAAGAAAAGACTGAACTGATCACCTGTTTACTCCACAGGATATAAGCTAAGGTAGAAATCTCTGTGAGTGAATGTGAAGCGTGTGGAGACAAGATGTGCTTTGCTACTATTTTGACTTTTTACTGTTTCACCATAAATCATATTCATATCCACAGTACACACCAGTACAGTCATCATATTACAGTATGCAATTCTAGAGAGGACTGAGATGGGACAGGCCCAGAACAGTCAGCGTCTCCACATGTGACAGTCTTCCTCTGTGTGTGTGTCTTGCTCAACATTCCAATACAACCACATTCCAATTTAATTACTCTTACGACAGACATAGCATCCAACCCCCTGAAACATCTGCAAGTCAGCTCAGAAGTGTGCAGCAGGACTCATTACTCTCATGACTAATTTAAACACTCAACAAGCCCATGCACGCTTCCCTCCATCTCTACCAATCACCATTCTGATTCCAGTTTGTTCTTAGTCTGAAATATTTATCAGAATATCAAGATAGACTGATAAAGATCTCTGAATCTCTCTGTTTTTGACTTGGGATTTCTTTCTCTCACTTTCAGCTGTCAGATCAAAGCACCTTACATGAAGAGCTTTAATCTCAAGAGCCACATCACATTCTGCATTATTTCCATGTTGCTCATCTTAATTTTACTCACCATCTTTCTGTAACTTTCACTATTTTTTAAAATTATTTAATTATATAGTCTTTTAAAAATTTCTTTCCAAGTTCCTTTTTTTATTGTCTCAAGTCTCAATTTGACATGATGCCTTATGTTTTATATTACATTTTTCTTACTGTTCAAATTTGCTGTACAAATACTTAATTAGCTCATCTGATGCACTTAAAGGTTCTTGAATAAATGATTAAATCATTATTAGAAGTATTTCAACCTAGAAAACTGAGCCTCTCCTAGCTATTTCAGTTTGTACTCCGGATTTTAGTCCAAAGCCAAAGCAGGTGGCAGAGATTCTGCCAAATGAGAGAGTCAGTTTTTCTGGTTGTTCTACCTCACATTGACCCTAATGTCTCAAAATGTACCTCGTTGATGTTAATGTACAATCTCTTCATCCTTGTGTACACATTAAAAAAGTCATAAAAACCAATGTAGTCAGCTCACAACATGTGCAGAGGCTTCTCCTGCTCTGGGTCTTTCCCAGCCCTGAGGAGCAGCTGCATCAGTATTAAACCACAAATAACACTTTGTTTTTAATGGCTGTTGACCTGCCCTTCATAAGCTTTGTGTACAAGTGTCGTATGCAACGAACAAGAGAGAGAGAATGTGCAGGGGTAGAAGCAAGCAGCTGGCTGCACGGGAGTATGTGCAGTAATGTGCGTGCAGTAATGTGTGTCTCTTACCCAGCTCATCTCGGAGCTTTGCCAGCTCCAGTGATAGCTCCTTCTTCTGCTTCAAGGCCTCTTCACACTGCAGAAAACAAGATACTGCATTTAAACAGACTTACTTAATATACAAGCAGAGGCGCTGAAGCTGTAGTTAGATTTCATTCATACATTTTTCTTCCTCCCTCACAATAATAATCAGCTCTCAGCCGCTGTAGTGTCAGTGCACTGTATAAAGTTGTATATTTCTAACTAAAGGCTTGGACAACAGAAAGTCAAATACTCTATCAAGTGGACTATACTGTAAGTAAATTATTATTTTGGAAACAGCCTCATGCTCTCAGAAAGCAAGTGTAGACTTTGCACTCATCAAAGGTGAGTGATTGTAATCATAGACTTCACACTTAACGACAGGGGAGTTGTTTTAGAGCAACACAGGGGAAACATGGGTGGAACCAATCCTATAAGACAATTAACAAAACAGTATCCAGCATCTTACATCAGTGACTGAACTTCTAAAAATAAAAAAGTATAACTCTAATCAAGGATGAACAGATGTCTAAAAAAAACTAACACACACACACACATGTGCAAACAAGTGGACAGCCACACACAGTTGAGATGAGCATATCAAAGTGCACCCATGAGCTCTAAAAGAGAACATTATGATTCTATAGAACCATGTCTTACCCATGAATTACCGAAATATTTACTCTCTCTGGTAAACACATCAACACTAAACAACTGAAACTTAGCATCAGGAGGAGTGCAGTCTGTAAATCTGAGCGTTTGTGCTCCTGCCTTCTAGCTTTCACACACACACACACACACACACACACACACACACACACACACACACACACACACACACACACACACACACACACACACACACACACAGTCATAAAGTCCATCTGGGAAAGGTCAGTTAAGTGAAAGAGCAGATAAAAGACCAGAGACAGCAAGTAAAGAAAATAAGCTGCTGAGAGAGCACGACAGTGGGAAGAGGTGTCATAACAATATGAGATAAGGAGAGTTCAGTGCACATTGTTACCTCGGTACGATGTTTCAAAGCTTATTCAAAACATTTGTGATCCAGATAAGGCAGGGTCAGATTGTTTGGACTGATCAGCAGCACCCAAGACAGTGAATGTGTCAAAGTCGAAAAAAATACATGACGACCCCTGAATTCCTGTGACCCACTGATACAATTCCTTCTGAATCCCTGACCCTCTGAGAAGAGCCACGGCCATGAGAAGACAAAACAGCAAAGAAGTAGATATAGAGCAGCACACAGAAACACATCTGGGCGAAATGCACACACACCTTGCGTCGATGGGGGGGGGGCTTCCTGGGCTTTGCAAGGGATTTGCCGGCCGTGGAGCCCATGACTTGATGAAGAGAGACACACTTAAGAACACAGACACAAACCCTCTCTCTCTCTCACACACACACACACACACACTAATTCTGTCCCATCAAAAGTGGAAAGTGACTCTCTCTCTCTTTATTACACTGCTCACTCTGCCCCTTCCACTCCTCCCTCCAACAGTTTCTACTCCTCCTGTCTACACACTGTATGATAGAGGAATGCAAGTTATTTCTGCACCAGATTTACATATGAAACTGGTGCAACTGCATTCATCTACATTTAACTAATGCCTCTCTTCTTTTTTGGTCAAAGTTTTGTCCCAATAATTTTGGTCAAGTTTGGTCAAATTAACTCAGTCATTTCTAACTGGTATTAACGTATGTCTTAACTTGTCCTAAACTTTTTATTTGTCCAGTTTGGTTTTCAAATTTAGTGCTAAATTTAACAAGAAGAAGTGGAAATGAAAAGCAAAACAGAAAAACAAACCAAAAAGTGGCAGCCATTAAAACCCAAGTTTGTTTTGTAGTAATTCTAATAAGGCCGACTCTCCTTTACAGATTTTGATGCTATTGTATATTACAGGTCTTGCTGCCATTTCTTCTTCTTCTTAATGGTGGTTGGCATCCAGCTTACAAGACCCCTGTGACTCTTAGGAAAGAAAAGAACCCTGACCTGTTCTCTCTCACCCTCACCTTCCCCTCCCTAATATGTTACACCTGTGTCTAGTTAACCTCACTTCAGTTAGTATACTGTATACAGTCTGCGTTTACCCCTGTCCTGTGCCAGTTCGTCTCGTCTTGTACGTAGAGTTCCAGCGTTATACCCACGTCTTGTCTTGTGCTTTTCACCACGTTTTCGTATTTAGTGACCTAGCCTTAGCCTCACGTTTTTTGGATACCTCTGCCTTGCCTTTTTGCCCTGGAAAAAAAACGACCACTGTTTTTTAAACTGGACACTGTTTCAGAGTTGTGCTTTTGGGTCTTCCGTTCACATACTCAGTCATTACAGCACTATTTGTATAGATCTGTAAAAAAATCACTATACTCATTCATTACATTCTTAATTCACCTATCAGATCCACTTTATCTAGGAGTAAAGACAGGGACAGGTTTAAATAGTCCAAGTACAATTCTAGCAGGGCGGTGAGAGATGCTAAATGTTACATTAGCATCTGACAATACTCAGAGAAACTCCAACACCAGTTCTCAGCTAATGACTCTGCTTCTGTCTGGAAAAGGCTCAGACAGATCAGAAACTACAAACCTTCAGCCCCCCACTTCTTTAATGACCTGCGCCTGTCCAACCAGCTGAACGAGTTCTACATTCGTTTTGAAAGACAATTGGACAGACCTGACCCCATCCCCCACGATGACCAGCCCCCATCCAAGAGCATCACCAACACCAGCTCCGCAGGGGTATGTGACTCTCCACACCTGCCCACCACAGTGCCCCCTTCCCCCTCTACCAAAGTGTCACACCTTTCCATCCTGGAGAAGGACGTTAACAAGCTCATCAGGAGACAGATCCCCCGCAAAGCAGCCGGACCTGACTCTGTCTCACCATCCATGCTGAAGAACTGTGCCGCTCAGCTGTCTACAGTGTTCACAGACATTTTTAATACCTTACTGGAGACATGTCAGGTGCCAGCCTGCTTCAAATCCTCCACCATCATCCCCATCCCCCAAAAACCAAGGACCACAGGTCTTAATGACTACAGACTCGTTTCCCTGATTTCTGTGGTAATGAAGTCTTTTGAACGCCTTGTCCTGTCCCACCTCAAGGACAACACCAACCCCACCTCCTAGACCCTCTATAGTTAGCCTACAGAGCCAACAGATCTGTACACGATGCGGTAAACATGGCTCTCCACTTCATCCTCCAGCACCTGGACTCCTCAGGAACCTATGCTAGGATCATGTTTGTGGACTTCAGCTCTGCATTCAACACCATTATCCCTGCTCTGCTCCAGGACAAGCTCTCACAGCTTAGCTTGCCTGACTCAATCTGCAGGTGGATCACAGACTTCCTGTCTGATAGTAGGCAGTGTGTGAAGCTGGGGAAACATGTCTCTGACCCCCGGACCATCAGCACCGGAGGCTGTGGTCTTTCTCCTCTGATCTTCTCCCTGTACACGAACAGCTGCACCTCGAGTCACCAGTCCGTCAAGCTCCTGAAGTTCGCGAGCGACACCAACCTCATCGGACTCATCTCTGGAGGGGACGAGTCTGCTTACAGGTGGGAGATTAACCACCTGGTGACCTGTTGCAGTGACAACAACTTGGAGTGGAGATGACTGTAGACTTCAGGTAGAGCCATGTCCTGCTGGCCCCCACCACCCTGTGTGACTGTCCAGTGGACACGGTGCAGTCATTCCGCTTCCTGGGCACCTTCATCACCCAGGACTTGAAGTGGGAGCTGAACATCGGCTCCCTCACGAAAAAAGTCCAGCAGTGGATGTACTTCCTGCAGCAGCTGAAGAAATTTAATCTGCCAAAGAAGATGATGGTGAACTTCTCCACTGCCATCACTGAGTCCATCCTCACCTCATCCATCACCATATGGTATGCTGCTGCTACTGCCAGACTACAGCGCATCATTCGCTACGCCGAGAAGGTGATCGGCTGCAACCTGCCCTCTCTCCAGGACCTGTACGTCTCCAGGACTCTAAGGCGTGCAGGTAAGATTGTGGCCGAGCCCTCCCACCCCGGACATGGACTCTTTAAGCCACTTCCCAGGAGGCTGCGGGCCATCAGGACCATTTAACTGAACTGATGTCCCTGACTGTGACACTTGATACTTTACAAATAACAATAACTTTACATTTTGCACAATCCATCCTGCTCATAGTATTTTTTATTTAGCTTATAGTATTTTTGTTATTTTTATTTACAGTATATACAATTTTTCTATTTTTGTTATTTATAATTGCACAAACACACCACAAAAAAATTCTTGTATGTGTAACCCAGCTTGGCAATAAAACCCAATTCTGATTCTAATCTTTTTCCTCGCTCTTTACCTCTAACAAATACCTTCAGGCTACACAAGCATCCACGGAGCCACCCCTGCATAGACTACTGATGGACTAATTCTAAGACCGAACACACCAAGTTTCAATCAAATTTTATTTGTTTAGCCCATATTATTCCCTACCTGACCAAAGTTATGCCTCTGACATTTTCTATTCTCCCAGCATTCCTCCAGCACTACTTTGGTAGGATTAGAATCACTGTGTCCGTGCAAATTAGTCCCGTAATTAGCCATTAGTTGCATCCTTCTTAACTCCAGTGGCATCTCTCCCATCTCCACTTGCAATGCAGGTATGGGTGAAGTTATAAACTGCATATCCTCAATGCTTATGCCTTAATGACATCTACTTTCCTCAGAAGAAGATTTAGCTGCAGACCCATACTAGCATAATCCAAACCAGACCTAATCAATGCCATATATATTCTTTTCAATGAGGCACAATTGTCTCCCCAATTCCTGCCAATTAAACAACTCATCATATTGATTACTTTTTTGTATTTATCCTCCATCTTTTTAATAAGATTTGCCCATGTTAACCATGAATCAAAAATGACTCACAAAAATTTGAACGATTCAACCCTCACTAATTCTATATCATACATCCTTAGTTTAACCCCATTGTGGCAAGAGACGTTGCCACTGGGGTCTCCCAAACACAGCCAGACAACAAGCAGTCACCACTTAACATTAGTTATTAACATAAATCCACTAAATCAACATAAATTGTCCCACACATAACCTTTTCAGGTTGCTCGGCTCAGCTCTGTCTCTGTGTTTTCTCCAGTCTCCTCCGTGTGCCTCTCTCTCTCCCTGTGGCAGCTGCTGCCTTTTAAATCGGCTAAGAGCCATCAGCTGCGCTGATTACTCCCCTGGTACAGCTGGAGGTTCTCTCTGAGCCACCTCCACGGCCACATCCATCTTCAATTCTTTCCCTAGTGAAAACGACTTGGTGTTTTTTACACTGAGAACGTACACCGCCAATCATAACCCCACTCCACCACCTCATCAATTGCTTCTTGCACCTTCCTAATTGCATGATCGATGTTCCTCCCTTATTTCCAAAAGGCTCCATCATCCGCAAACAGTGATCTTCCTATATCTACTGGTAGTTTAGAAAAGACGTAATTTATCATTAAGATGAAAAGTAGATGAAAACCACACTGATGACTTGAGGAGAGGAATGCTCCTCTCCTCTCAAGATCATATGATGGCCTTTTTGTTACCATCCTCTCCATTTTTTTGTATACATTTGATGTTAGTGCCAAACAAATTTGATTGATTGAGGTTCTCTCTCACGTCTTCCCATGTCAATCACATTAATCCTAAATAATTCAATGCTGCTTTGACAACTAGTTGTATTTTATAATTTATTTTACCTTACTTCAGCCGTGCCATTGATCACTCGTGCTATGAATGTTACTAGAGCCTTTTTTTCCACATAACTCCTGTCATTACTCCTTGACCCTTTGTGGCAGTGTTCTATTCTCTGGACACTCGTACAGCGTCTGCATATGTGATCCCTTGTTCCACCCTTACTTTTTGGATTTTATTCTCTAGTCTCATCACCTCACACCCACCATAATCAACACTATGGGCTCCTCTACAGGTGCAGCATTTTGACTGCACCTGGTCCACATTTTCCATACTCATGGTCACCCCTACACCTATCACACCTCCTCTTCACTTTAGAGTCTTTGGCTGTGTGTCCAAACCTTTGGTCGTTAAAGCATCTCAATGGCATTGGCATATACATCCTCACTGGAAAACTTACAAAACCTAGAAATATCCTCTCAGGTATAGCCTCTCCCCCAAAGTCAATCAAGACTGTTTGTCTTTTTTCCCTCCAATTATTGTTGTTTCAGTCTCTGTGCATTCACTATCTTTCCCGCGTTGATATTCTTCTTTAATTCCTCCATACCCACACTCAATGGTACATCCCACCAGTAAGTTGCTATCATTGAGGACCTTCACAAATAGGATCCCTCCTATCTTGTTTGCCAGAGATGTTGTCCACATAAACAGGGTTGATTTTCTTCATGCTTTCTTGAGCCTTTTCAATAAACTTTGTAATTGTTGAGGAATTTTTGACCATCCTCACACATTACTGTATACGCCACTATATATTATGTATATTGTATATTACACTATATCTGTAGAGAATAGTGCCTGTCTAATTCCACAGATACTCTGTTCTCTCTTTAAGCAGTACCAAAGGTCAGGTTATAGATAAAGGGCCAACAAACAGTACATTGTAGTGTCTACGTTTAGGGACTTTCATATCTAACTCAGATGTGCCAGACAGAGAGACACCAACTTCAACTCTCACTAACTTCAACTCTTTTGCGTATTTCATTAGTGGCAAGACGTAAGGACACAATGTGAAATAGGTATGCATATTTAGGCTTAACTATCCAATAGGATGCAAACACCTACATGTAACATAGAGAGTGACAGCAGTTCTAGCCTTCCATGGATGTGCTGTTTGAATGGGTGACACAAGTAGAGGAAGATATACTGGGGTAGATATCTTCAGACTTGGGGGTGACAATTGCTCATGTTACTCTGGTGGCTTTTGTATATTGTTTCACCTTCTGGTCTCCTTGATGCATCAAGTCTACATTAAAATCTTCTGCATAAGACATCAGCTGCTGCCTGAGTTCTCCTTTCACATGCTTCCAGAAGACTTCCATAACAGTAATGACACAATGTTTATCAGGTCTATCACCCTTCTCCCTCACTCTCAGACCTATCATCATTGTCACTTCTAATTCTTTTTTTCCAAGCTTGTTTTCATTCATCCGTGCCCTCACAGACCCCTCATCACACCCATCACTTTCTCCAAAATAATAAATTTCTCCCCGGCTGCCTACTTCTGATACATTCACGGAGCAGTCGTGCTTAACCATCACCAAAGAATTTTCAACTAGATTTGAATTTCCCGCAATATTCCGATTCTTTCCTTGTTAGCATCCTCTTCCATCTTCCGCCATATGACATACATATGAAACTCTCACAAAGTGCATAAAACAGAAGAAGTTGTACTTAAAGCGTCATAACTGTGGGGTTTACATGTAGAGTATTCGTATAACCCTTACACAACCAAACAAAAAAAAATTATAAACCGTGCTGTGAAGAAAGATTTTACTAAATTAAGAAGTGTTGATATTGTGGTGGTGGTTACAAAAAATCAAACAGAAATGAAAAAAAACATTTGAATTTGTATTGAAACTGCAGCGCATCAGAGGAGTTCAGCTGAGAAGGAGGTCCTTCATATATGGTCCGGGACAGATTTGCGTTCACTCTGTTAAAAGAATGTGGACACATGTGGCCCAGACCACTTCTGAATTACCACATCATTATTGTCCAAAATAACAATAATGATGGTGATAAATAATATTTATATAATAATCGTTGCCAGCTCTGGAGTCAGAGATACCTGCAGAATATGAGGGGAATTTAGAAGTAAAAAGTTCTTGGTCATCTAGGCCTTAATGTTCTTGAGACATTCCTGAAGTTTAACTAAGTGATTATATTAATCAGGCTTCATAGATAAGTACAGCTGGGTGTCATCTGCATATAAATGGAAGTGTATGTGGTGCTTCCTGATGATGTTGCCTAAAGGAAGCATTTACAAAGTGAAAAGTATCAGTCCAAGTACAGAACCTTGTGGAACTCCATGACTAACTTTTGTGTGTATGGAAGAGTAATTGTTGACATTAACAAATTGCAATCTATCTGATAAATATGACTTAAACCAGCCTAATGCTGTTCCTTAATCCCTACATGTTTCTGTAACAGAATCTTGTGATCTATGGTATCAAATGCAGCACTAACATCCAGCAGGACGAAGGACAGAGGGAGGTCCATTATCTGATGCCATGAAAGGTCATTAGTAACTTTTAACAGTGCTGTTTCTGTGATGTGATGAATTCTAAACCCTGACTGAATGTATTCCAACATACCATTACTATCTAAGTAATCATATAGCTGGTTAGCAACAGCTTTTTCAAGGATTTTGAAAACATTTGCATCATGTGTTGAAAATGGCAGCTGGGTGTAGATTCGGATCATGAGTCTATCCCTGCTGCCTTCTCCCTAAAAACAGCCATTACTCCGGTCTTGCTATACAAGCATCTCACACACAGTACTTTAAATAACAACTCTGCCATATCACCGGCAACCACTCAGTGATGTTCTAATAATAGACTGTGGGTGCTCTGCTCTATTTTGCCAAATGGAAAGGATAGTGTGCAGATAACTGTCCATTAACATGTTCTATTTACATGTACAAACACATCCACCATGGCTTTAAATTGACGTGGTGTGACAGTAGAAGAAAGGAATGAATCAAACACTGTAGTCACACGATTTATACCTAATAATTCACTCGAATAATTGGTTAGAGTCACTACAAAGAGTCAGTATAAGTCTGACAGAGAGTCACTACAGAGTCACTTTAGAGAATCACTATAAAGAGTGACTACAGAGAGTCGCTACAGAGTCACTACAGAGAGTCACTATAGAGAAACACTATAAAGAGTCACTACAGACTAACTTCAGAGATTCACTACGAGTCTGATAGAGAGTCACTACAGATAGTCACTATAGAGAATCACTATAAAGAGTGACTACAGAGAGTCGCTACAGAGTCACTACAGAGAGCAGAGACCTGCAGCATTTGCACCTACGGAGAAAGTTCATTAATTTCAATTCAATTCAATTTCTATTTAAACCAACTATTAAAATGTCAGTGACAAGTGACAAAGTAAATGGTTAACTCATATAGAAAAGCATAACAGCCACTGTTTCACTCTTATCCCTTCACCCAACTTACTTCTTGTTGCCACCAATAAAAAAATCACAAAGAAATCCACTTGGTTTATTGAAAGACCGAATAAAATCACTGCCTGTTCCCATTTGTTTTAAATATGCAAATTGAGCAGCTTGGAGTGATTTCTTCATTATCGTTCTTTCAGCAACTTCTGAATCATTATCACCAACAGAAGCACTCTAATAACTCTCACACAGATCCATGTCTATGTTTTAGTAGTATTTTACACTGATGCCAACATACTGTAATAATGTACAAATAATGTGTTCCCTTGCAGTTAATAAATAAGATAGCTTTTGTTCCACAGCAGGCGGTATGAGTATTTTCACTATTTGTAAAAGGAGTACCTCGGTGAAGAGATGTTGGATGACTGTAGCCAGAGCTTCTACTCTCTTATTCCCCTGGACAAGAAGCTTCCTCAGCTGGTTGATGGCCTGGTTCCTCTTCTCTGCCTGCTGTTTGCTCTGGTTTTGTTTAGCTGTAATCACCGTTCCCTCCGCCGCAGCCACCCGGGCCACACCAGGTTTGGATGCATTCTGTATGCGGCATCCAGTTTTGGGGCTGGACCGAGACCCGGTTCTCGCTTTGAATCCAAGCCTTTTGACTTCAGTGACAAGCAGTGGGAGGACAGCCGTTACTGGCAAATTTGTATTCACCAAGTTTGGTACCTGGCAAGACACAACATAATGCCAATATAGACAATTATCAGAAGACCTAAGACCTGGTTTTTAGAGAAAGATAATTGTTCAATAAGCAAAAAAGAATTAAACTATTCACTTTGGAGATTAAGAAAAACTATTGGCAACACCAGGATTGAGAGTATGTCGACTGTAGATTGAGGACAAACATGAACAGAGAGAATGAGGATGTTGTGGATAGATACATCCATATGCCTCCTTTTACTGATTAAATCCTACAGTGTAATACTCACTGTTTTTTCTAATGATTTTGATTTAGTGTCTTTCTTTTGACTGAGCTGAATTTGGATCTAACAAAAAAAGAAGAATGCGTACCAGTTCAGGTGGAGGCTGCAGCTGGTTCTGGCTGTTTACTTTGGCTGGCGCTGCTGCCTGCGAGCTGCTGTTGGTGTTTGTGGGCCTCGCTGGAGCCTCCCGAGGTTTGTTTTTGTCCACTGCAAGAGAACGATGACGTTTAATATGGACAGCCGGCACAGCGTTCAATATGACGTCTTCACTCAGCCCATTAAAAAATCGTGACAGTAAATTATGAAAACACAAACACACACGTTTCATCCATATTGAGTCTGTATGTATTTTTACATAAATCTTGAAATTAACCCCTTATGCAGTGACACATTAAACCCGTCAGATGTGCATTTCTTTTGTTTAAAATTAATTTTAAAAGTCTTTAATTGATTTAAATGTAAAATCTAATTCAATTAAATTCCATCTGTGAACCCTCAGGTCCCAACAAGGCCCTGAAGCTGCTGACGGCTGCCTTACACTGCCACCTGCTGGAAGCCATAGAACTCTCTGATCAGTCATTCAGAATGAGGAAAATGTGTATGGGTGTGAAACCGTGATGGAGACTAGGATGTGGGAACATGTTATACAAATGCACTGGGTACTCTTCTCTTCTTCAGAAACAGAGTTTCTAATACTTGGCCCTAAACACCTTAGAGATACATTATCTAATGATATAGCTGCAGTGGACTACATTGCCCTTGCTTCCAATGAAACCTGATTTGTCCTTTAATTCTCACTTAAAACAAATTTCTAGGACCGCCTTCTTCCACCTGCATAATATCTCATGAATCTGACATGTCCTTTCTCAAAAAGATGCAGAAAAACTAGTCCACGCCTTTGTTACATCCAGACTTGATTATTGTTATTCCTTATTATCAGGCTCCAGCAGTAAGTCGTTAAAGACTCTGCAGCTTGTCCAAAATGCTGCAGCACGTGTCCTGACAAGAACCAAGAAAAGAGACCACATTTCTCCTGCATTAGCTTTGCTACACTGGCTTCAGGTTAAATCTAGAATAGAATTTAAAATTCTCCTCCTCACCTTCAAGGCCCTTAATAATATGGCACCATTATACCTCAAAGAGCAGAATTCAGGCTTACTTGTCGTCCCTAAAGTCTCTAAAAGTAGAGTAGGAGTCAGAGCTTTCAGCTATCAAGCTCCTCTCCTGTGGAATCATCTCCCACTTTCAGTTCGGGAGGCAGACACCATCTGTACGTTTAAGAGTAGGCTTAAAACCTTCCTTTACGATAAAGCTTATAGTTAGAGCTGGTCCAGGACCTTGCCTTGGACCTGCTCTTAGTTATGCTGCTATAGGTCTAGAATGTCAGGGGACACACGACACATGGAGCTTCTCTTTCCAGCTTCTCCTTCCTTATCACATCAAAGAAATTAATGTCTCATCAATACATGTTACTGACTTGACTTCTTCCCCGGAGTCCCTTTGCCTTATCGTTCGCAGATCCAGGGCCGCAGCTGCGGCCACATCATGGATTATGATCAGAGATCGTGATCGTAATGGCGGATCCTGTATCGTGTTGGCATGTGATAATAGTGGTTGACCACGATCAAGGGGGCAGGTGATGGTGGATCCTGATCGTGGTGGCTGCTGACCATGGACTATGATTACAACAAGACTGCTTGATATACAATATGTCTACTCAGATACTCTATCATTACTGACAATAATCCATCAATTCATTGACCTTCCATTATGCTACAAAGTGTTTATTCTAAGGGGAGAGGATGTTACAACTTGTTAAAGCCCTATGAGACAAATTGTGATTTGTGAATATGGGCTATACAAATAAAATTTGATTGATTGATTGATTGATTGATTGATTGATTGATTGATTGATTTTATCACCATATGGCAGCGTCTCGAAGTAGGCATCATGGCTGGCTGCACTATCCCCCCTCTACTGTTCACCATGGCAATGGAAGTGATAATTAGAGCTTCAAAATGGGTAGTAGGTGGCGAAGAGCAAAAACACCAATCAGGGCCTACATGGACGACATGAGAAACCCTGACCACAACAGTACCATGCAGCAGACGGTTGCAAGGGAAACTTGAAGAAAACATCACATGGACCAGAATGAGGATCAATCCAAATCAATAAGCATTTCAATAAGCAAAGACAAGAGGTCTGATCACAGGTTCTAAATGAATGGAGAATCCATTCCAACAGTGTCTGAGAAACCTTGGACGATGCTATGATGCAATCCTCAAAGAACGAAGGCAGGTCCAGCAACTGAAGCAGGATGTAAACAGTGACCTGAAGAACATCGACAAGTCCATGCTTCCTGGCAAGCTTAAGGTTTGGCTTGCTACCCTGACTGATGTGGCCACTTAAAGTAGTTGATGTTCCAAGGTAGGTATATGTGGAGACACAACTAGGTACTCAAATGCCTTGCAGCAATAATAGATACAAAATGAACTGCTACCAATGCCTTGCAATCAAAAACATCAAACGTAGTTAAAAGGACAACATTTGTCCATGAGGAGAAACAGGGACAGAAAAGGCCTCCTCCAATGACCAGGAGCGGTCAGTTGGAGCAAGTCCGAGACTGGAACATGTCTGTGAATGTGGCCTGACCTGATACTCTGGTCCAAAACCCTGCGCGTCGTCTACTTCGTAGAATTGACAGTACCCTGGGAGGATAATGTTGATGAAGCGAATGAGAGGAAAAGGCTGCGGTATGCAGACATGGCATTTGAGGCAGAGCAACGAGGCTGGAGAGCAATAGGTTGCCCTGTGGAGGTTGGCTGCAGGGGTGTCCTTGCAACATCCACCATCAGGTTGCTCAAAGATCTGGGGATCCATGGACAGGTCCTGTGCCAGACCATAACAGAAACATCACACACTGTAGAACACTGCAGCCAATGGCTCTGGATCAGGAAGAAAGATCCCAACTGGGCCCCAAGATGCTCGGGACATGCACCCAGGTTTGATCAACCTGCGGTGGGCCTGCCTTAGAAGAGGGTGTCTTGTGATTTAAAGGCTGAAACACCTGATATCCCTAAGGTACACAACTGAAGATATGTCCCTAACATCCGCTGGTGGTCACTAACATCCGACAACATCAACTATGCATTAATTAGTGCGGCAGAACGTAACTTGTCCTATGTTCTAAAATGGGAAAGCGTTTAGTTTAAAAAGGCATAGAGGTAATGATGTCTGATCTACTGAGTGGGCCACATGGCTTTCATAGTATTGCCATACAAGCCAGTAGCCAGTCAGATTTACCTTGAGCCTCAGCGTACCCTCAAGTTCGGCCTGTATCATTGATTAAAAGGCAAAAACACCTGATGACGCTAAGGTGCAAAGGGAATTTATGTCCCTAACATCTGCTGGTGGCCACTTACACCTGCTTACATCTACTGGTCTTGGTAACCTAAATTGTGCAGAAGACCTTCAAACGTACAAGGGAAATTCAACAACTTGTCCTATATTCTAAATTTATGGCAATATTCAAGGCAAAGCCTATGCAAAACCTATTGTTGAACTGAAAAGCTAAATATTGTGCATTGAACAGAAATAGCTAAAATAGTAAATATGAACCTCCTAAGTGTTTTTTTTGGAAGATACCGGGGTGGTAGATCTCGACTTAAGTTTGAAATTAAAAAGTGACCTTAGGCTTGAAAAGGTTGGTGACCACTGCAGTAGAAAATGGAAGTTGCTCTTGTTTTGTTACTCTAAAGGTCTGAATATGGGCTTACTCTAAATTTAGAGGCGGCTGGTTGGACTACGGTGGTAACAACGATGGCTGGCTTGACCACAGTCCTGACTCCGGACTACGGGAGGTTGAAATACTGTAGGGTGAATTACTGCAAACACTCATATTTAAAGAAGTTTTATCAGCACCAACTACTACTACTTTTAAAGACCAACATCATCAATACCCTACAAGCAAAATATTAAATCTTTTCATGCAAGAAAACATCCAAAATACGCATTTAAATGTTTATTTTACTAAACTTTGTGCAGGTAGATTTCAATCACAATCCATATCTTTAAAGGCTTGTTTTTTCAAAATGAGTTCTTTTCTCAAACTCTAAACCACGAATCTCCTCCGCAGCAGTACTTAGATAAATTAACTTTGCAGTTTCAGTCCTGTCAATATACTAAAGGTATTTAAAAAGGGGTTTACTCATATATCATTCACAGCTTTATAGATTATTTTTTTTACCTGACATGGCAGATTGATTTCTTTATGGCTGTTGACAGTGTTTTCTGATTTATAAAATAATAAAACCAGATCTCCAAAATCTGTTTAGTAAAAGCTATGGCTCTGATATGTCATCACAATGAAACAAGAATCTTGAACCTAGCTTTATCCAATGTTCAGATTTCTGTTCTGCAAATGTATATAACACACATTTAAGTAGATAATGCATCATTTGAGTATTTAAACATAGAATATCCGAAAACTGATAATTCAAAGAAATATTGTCTAAATATAAGCAAATTAACTGGGGAAGTTGCATTAGTGACGCCTGTCAGAATCTTTTACTGGTTCACCTGTCATGCCTTCACCTAAGCAGTTTTACTGAGTCTCGATTTGAGATTTAACACAAGCTTTTGAATGTTTCTCAAGCTTTGCATACACATTTTTAAAGAAGTTTTATCAGCAACAAGTACTGACACCAGCTTTTAAAGAGCTGCATCATGTGAACTCCGTTATAAAATAACAGAACAAAAGGCAAAGGCATCATCCTGGTTTGGCGCTAAACAGAAAGCTGTTCTGACAACACCTTCAGTGTTATATAGTGTGTGAGCTGTAACAATGCAGGATGGTTGTCAGTGTCATGGTTACACTCTCACACACACCATACCCTGTTGCATGTTCTATGTCACTTCCTGTTGTTCCACTTGTCTTTGTTTACTCTAGGTAGCCAGTTCGTATTCCACGCAGCGTTCCAGCGATCTCACCAAGTCTTGTCTTATGTTTTCTCGACCACGTTTGCCTGGATATTTTGACCTAGTTTTTGCCTCACGTTTCGGATACCTTTGCCTGGTGATCTTGACTCCCTGTGTACCGAACGCTCCCTGGTAATAAAGACCACTTCTTTTTGAAAACTGAACTCTGTCTGCAAGTTGTGCTATTGGGTCCCAGTTCTAGTACGGAACCTTACAGTCAGTGAGACTAATGTTGTCTTGAGACGCTGACACACAGCCTTTTACACACTAACTTCTAAATTTACACAATAACATCAACACTCACACACACACACTAACACTTAAACAGCCTCTCTCACATACTCACCTATACTGTTCAGCCGACTCAGTCTTGCTAGGCCACTTCTTTGCAAGGGATACTGGGAGTCCTGTTTCGTCAAGCCCTGATTCGCAGAGGGAGCAGCCTTTGCTGCTGTCTGACTGGCAGCTGTTGTCTTGCCTGTGTTGCTGTTAGTGGCTGCTGGTGCCTTCAGACCTGCAGGGAAGATGCAGAAGAAGTCAAAGCCCATTGCAAAACCAAGGTGTTTTTTTGTCCGTCTCTCCACTAGGGATGTCACAATATGAAATATTGGTGCCACGATTATTGTCAGAGGAAATATCATGGTTTCACGGTTTTCACGATTATCGATACTTTAGAAGGAAAAATACACACAAAAATATGGCTAATAAATAGCTAATAATATAGCTAATGAACTAAAATATTTATTATTATCATCAACTATATCCAGTTAGATTTTATAGTGTCTCGTTTGGCTATTTAAAAGTAATTTATGTAAGCTATTTTATTTAGTTGCCTTATTGTGGAAGGTTGGTCAGTGAATTTGTGTTTCCTGTCATCATAAGCAGTGTATCTGTTTGGGACTTTTATTGTGAAGGGTCATCGACGAAAGTTGTTCTGTTTTGGGAGCTACGTGTGACTAGTTGTGAGAAACCACATTCTTCATGTCATTATACTATTACCATTGCAATTCAACATTTAACAAGTAGAGAGAGAGAGAAGGAGAGAGAGAGAGAGAGAGAGAGAGAGAGAGAGAGAGAGGAGCCTCTCCTTCGGAGCTGGTCAGAAACCAAAAGTAAACAAGGATTTTTCCTCTCGTTGTGAACTCAACGAGTTTTTCAGCCAGCAATGGTGCAAACAAGGCTGTTAAGTCAGTTACCTCTTCTGATCTAAGTTTTCAGTGGCTCACACACACAAAAACGTGAAGAGAAGCAGGACACCATAGTTAGATATAGTAGTTTTTACAATTCTTACGGTTACCGTGACGTTATGAAACCGCGGTTATCGTAAAACCGGTTAATCCCGACATCCCTACTCTCCACTTGGGGGGTGACTGTCAATCTTGTCACAGTTTAGGTGGCTACAGTTGTGAGAGTGAGTCCACCCATGGGCGGCTCTTGGCATAGGCGACATGGACGGTTGCCTACGGCACAAAATGCAGAGAGGGCGGCACAAGAGGCTGATTTATCATGACGTGATACATGCAATGTTAACCAATGCAGTAACGTCACACCATCATCCTCTTACGCCGGGTTCACACCGGAAGCAGAAGTGCCGCAAAAAGCTGTCCGCCTCCTTTCCACGCCCATGTTAATCAATTAGGCTGTTCACACCGGCAGCGAAGCACCGGCTATTTTTTCGCTCGCTGCAAGCCAGAAACCACTCTGAAAATCGATATTAAATGATATAAACGATATAACTGATATATTATATATTATATAAATGACTAAATATGCATCCCATACATATTTTCTTGCTGTTCTCCTGGAGTTTCAATTTCCCAGACTTTTGCCCCCACATGATGAAGTTTCCCATCTTTAATTATGTACTTATTCCACACATTTGTCAGTTGTGTCTAAACAGACAGACACACAAAAGCACACAATCGCTTGTGGGGGGGTGGCGGCTATAGGCTTGCGTAGGTCAGTCACCTGGGAAGATCATCATCATTTACCCCGAACCAGCGCAGAGAAATGCTTCCTGTGTGAACAGCCAGGGGGCTGCTCGCACGAGAATTGACGCTTCCACCTCCGGTGTGTGTCTGCGGGGTTAGACTGCGGTTACAGTCAAAGATGAGTCAAAAAAGGATTAAATTATCGGATTTTTTTGAGCATGCAGTATCTTTGAGGGTATTCTGGAGAATATTCTGGACAGTATTTGTCTTTGTTTTGGATTGTCGCAAAAATAATAAACATACATTTTGTATAAAGCAAGCATATTTATCCACTCCCATGTTGATAAGAGTATTCAAAACTTGAAAAATATCACTTTAAGGTACATTTAGAACAGATAAATGTGCAATTAATTTGCGATTAATCGCGATCAAATATATTAATCGATTGACAGCCCTAATACAAATACATGTAGGCCAAGTCTGTGTATTCAGATTAGACTGGAATTATGTCCGTATTTGGTAATATATAATCATATATATAATATAATCTAATAATAATATACAGTATAATCATCAACATTGGTTCCTTGTCTCACACACCTCCATGTCACCTGCACAGTGAATATGAATGAAATATTATAATAATAATCATAATCATAATAATAAACTTTATTTATAAATGTTTATACACTTGCTTTACATAAAATAGAGAAAAAATTATAATATAATCGGCAACAGAATAAAAACACAATAAATCATATATGAAATGTAAAATGCAGTGAAAATCAAATACAATATCAAAGTTTTAAATTATGGAAAGGCCTTTCGATAAAGGTACGTTTTAAGAAGTGTTTGAAAAGAAGACACTGATTTATGAAGCTCCTCAGGCAGGTCGTTCCAGAGTCGAGGAGCCCTGACAGCAAACACACGGTCACCCCTTGTCCTCATCCTTGACTCAGGAACAACCAGCAGGTTCCTGCCTGAGGAACTCAGGCTGCGCACAGGCTCGTGAGGGGTTAATAATTCTAAAATGTAGTTAGGGGCCAGGCCATGAAGTGCCCTAAAAGTAATCAATAAAATCTTAAAATCAATCCTAAAACTGACAGGCAACCAGTGTAGGGAAGCTAAAATAGGAGTGATATGCTCTCTTCTCCTGGATTTAGTTAAAAGCCTTGCAGCAGCATTCTGTACAATTTGGAGCCTATTGAGTGTTTTTTGCTTATGATATGTTAAAACACCATTACAATATTCAAGCCGTGAAGAAATAAAAGCATGTATGATGATTTCAGTGTCTTTAAAACTCAAGATCAATCTGATCCTTGATATATTCCTGAGATTGTAAAAACATGTCTGAACAAGTTTGAACATGGCTCTCAAGCTGTAGGCTGGGATCAAATATGACACCAATGTTTGAGGTGACAGACCTAACATTGTTGGATAGAGGACCCAGAGATGACTGAATTTGGGAATGTAAGTGATTTGGGCCAATAATGAGAATTTCAGTTTTGTCAGAGTTCAATTGAAGGAAATTATTTGACATCCAGTCCTTAATATCTGCTAGACAGTTAACTAAACAGGACAGGTTTGTAGGGTTGTTGGTCTTCACTGGAAGATATCATTGTGTATCGGCTGTTATTAGCAAACTACTGACTACAAAAGATATTGAGATACAAAGACATGTAGGCTAAGTCTGTACATTCGGATTAGACTGGTATGATGTCCTTATTTGGTTATAATCATCAACATGAACCTTTTCTCACTCACCTCAATGTCACCTGCTCTCCCTGCCCTGATAGAATCCTCTTTCTCTCCTTCTCTCTCTCTCTCTCTCTTTACTCTGAATGCAGCACAGTGAACATGAAAGAAATATTATATCACTACGGGCAGCTAAAGTATGCTGGACCAGTTGTGTTTGGATGTCTGTGTATGCACAAAAACAGGAAAGCAAAGGCACAAGCAACACTCATTAAAATACGATGTATCTACCACTGTTTTTGTTGTTGTGCTTAAAGTTAGCGCTAGCATTAGCTGGGAGAGCGGAGCCGTATACAGAAGTATACAGTGATGTCATGACGTGGCTCTTTGAAAGGCACTGGCCTGTGGTAAAGCAACTGAAAACCAGCACTAGCACCAGCCCGGACTGGAACCTGGTTTGCGTTGGTGGAAAAGTGATATTGGACAAATCGCATGCAGAGCTGCCAGAAACAGTATATGAGCTGCACGACACCGTAATTCCTTAATCGTTCAAAGTTTCATCGTAACTATTTCAGACTGCGGTGCTTTTTTGCTTGTCGTCATAGTATAACAGTTTTATAATTATTATTCATCGGCCAGTTTACAATTCAGTTTATTGGGGAGGACAATTTGACCATATTTAAACTACTAAAATATTTGACTATTATGACTACTGTCCTGCGTTTAACACAAAGTATGACTGTCTGTCTCATAACTTTCAGACATATACTGAACTCTGGAGAATCAGAGGCAAAAATGAAAAAAAAATCTCCCAGTCAAAAAGCAGTGTCATACATGTAGTCGACACCGACGAAGATGTCTTAAGTTTGTGGTGATAGGTGTCTGTGTATCACATCATCTCTGCCTGCTGCACCACCTGTTGCCTGAATAATGTGGAGGATTTGTTACTGTTGTGAACGCGTCTGTGCAGAGAACTGGGTTGTGCATGTGTAAAAAGCAAACTGCAGGTAAAGTCTGGACCCAATTCTTCTGACTTTATCTGCAGGTCATATGTGAAAACGGCTATACACCAAAGATGATAAGGTATCTCATGTCTACAATGGTACCTACTTTATGAAAATGAAAACATGAGCTGGGGCATTAAATACAAATGCTTACATAAATTTACATAACGTGTAAGCAACTTCTTTTAAATGCAGGATTTTAAGAAGTCACAGAAAAAAGTTCTTCACAGTTTTCACTGATATTTTCTGCAATTCATAACTGCATTCATTAAAATCATTACAAAATATTTTTAGTGTTCAGCTGTTTATTCTTGGAGGGGTACAGCTGGAGCTTGAGGTGTCTAATTTTGGTAAATTAAACTTTTCCTTTTGCCCACTGTTCCTTTAGCCTTTAACAACAAACAGCAGTCTTGTGGAATCAACAGGATGGCAGACAGTAAATTCATCTTACAGGTTCATGTGCAAAACAAGAAACAGCATTTAGGTCACTGGTCCTACTCACATTTTCTCACTTAGACTTACACTGAGTCTAACAATGAACATTAAATATAATCTGCATCAACAAACCATTAAAGAAACACCACCAACTGTCAGAGCAGCCATCTAATGGTCCCTGAAAATACACAGGATGAACAGCTCTGTTAAGAGCGATCACTGCTGATAAACAGCCTGCTAATTAAACTGAAACTCACAAACACAATCAGCCTCTGAAATGCACGTCATAAATTTTTGGGCGTGAAGGAATGAGATTACACACTAACCTGTAGCCATGGTCCTTGCCTGCAGAGACAGTGTTCTGGTCCTAATGACAGGAGCCTTTGGAGCAGCAGTGTTAGCACTGATGACTGTGTCACTGGGAGTACAGGTGCCTTGGGTTGCTGTTGTGCTGGAGCTGGGGGGCTTTGCAACACTCTGGCTGCCCATGGGACACATGCTTCTACTGGGCTGCTCATCTGGCCTTGTCCCTGTTGGTGCTGGAGAAGCTAAAAGATAGAAGATACATTGGAAGAGGTTAAAATGCTTTGTGTAGTTTGAAGAATGTAACTTTATAATGTGGCCATTGAAATAGTTGGCATTCTTATCTAAATGTTGTAAATCCTATTTATAATAATAAACATCCAATAAAAGTGGAATCAAATCAAAGAACAGACTGTAACCATGGACACACCTTATCATCCAAACCAGACTGAACAATAGTTCCACAAACATCAGCAAATTATTGTTTAACCCTATCTGGGTTTTTTCTTTAATATTTTCTTTTTAATATGTCCCTACTTGGGTATTTCACTCCAAAACATGCTAAATGTGGTAGGAAGTGACTTGGAAGATGAGTGGAGGTGCACTACACCGACTCTGATACATCTAAATACAGAGCCTGAATATTACCATGGGAACTAGGAATATCAAACGTAATCAGGTTGCCATAACAACCTTGTGATGTGTGTTACTGTATGAGTGAGGAGTAGGAGAAAACATGTGGAGCCATTTCCTCAACTCCAAGTTTTGACTGCATCTTATTTTAGAGCAGTGGTCCTCAAACCTTTGCTGTCATGCCCCACTTTGGAGGAGGAATATTCTAAATGTATTATGTACTTTTTCAAAAAAAGACGAAAAATTAATTAAATTTACAATCACTTTGTTACAAAGTTCAATCTGTAACTGAAAAGAACACATGCAGACACTTGGCAAGAAAGATGGGCATGTCACTTTATGACAATTCAAGATTTATCACTGCATTAGTGGCTGCAATGAGATTGTTTTGCACTGAACATCATTTCGAAATGGGGTTGCAGGCTTGATAATGCCACTCTTAAGTCATGTTCAATGTTGAGCCTAGATTTGTACTTTTTTTTTCAGTGACAGCAGAAAAGCCAATCTCACAGAGATAGGATGTGGCAAAGGGAAGCACTATTCCACACAGCCCTCGGCCCAATGAGTGGATGCTCCTGCTCCACACCAAGCCAGAATTCACTCAGTGTCTGTGCTGTAAACCTCAGCCTCAGGGTCGAGTCAGATGTCATCTCAATGAACTGGTCCTCTTCAGTAGAGCTGAAATCAGCAGGTGGAGCTGCATTGAATGGATCTCTCACCCAGTCCTACTGAGCAGTGTTGTTTGGAAAGTACTTTTCACAGAATCCTCCAAAGGGAAGAGATGTGCTCCTTAAGATGTGGAGTTACTGTAGTGGCTCCAATATAACTGGTTTCAGCAAACTTACTCAGATTCTCAAAGGTATCAGTATTTCCTTGATCAAGTCGCCTGCCCCACATCTCAAGCTTTCGGGTGAATGCACTGATCTTCTCAGCCAGGTGTGGAAGGTGCTTGTCTCTGCCTTGAAGCTGAAGATTTAATTCATTCAGCTTTCCAAATACATCGCTGTGGTAGGCCAGTTTAATCAGAAATAGTTCATCACTTAACTTGTTTGCAAGTTCATGCATCCTCTCCTCCAACAAAAACACCCGAATTTCCTATCTGAGCTCAAAGACTTGCGACAACACTTTACATCGCGAGAGCCAGTTCGCTTCGCTGTGAAACAACACTGCTGAATTTTGAGCTCCCATCTCCTCAGAAAGTGCACAGAACAGCCATGCTTTCAGGGGTCTTGTTTTGATGAAATTGACCACGTTAACATCAGCCAAAACCTTGTTTAGTTCAGGGCTAAGCTGCTTTGACACTAACGCTTCTCTGTGTATAACACTCTGGGTCCATTGTGCATTTGGCGAGACCCGCTTGATCAGTGCCTGCAACCCCCTCCCTTTCCCTGCATGGTCTGTGCTCCATCCGTGCAAAAACCTACACAGTTCTCCCAATTCTGTCCATCTTGGTTGGGTAAAAGTCAAGAAGCTTAAAGACGTCGAAAGTAGAGCTCAGGCTCTACTTTGGTAATTCTTGCAAAACAGCAAATCCTCACACAGTGACTCTGATGTGACGAAGCAAACATAAGCAATAAATAAGCAGTCTTTATTGCTATCAGTAGCCTTGTCCATTTGTAGGGCGTCATTGAGAGGGGAATAACCTTCAGTTTTGAGGTCCTGGTCTCATCAAGCATCGACACCATTGACACCATATCTAAAGCTGTGTAGAGTATAAGATCCTCTGCTATCGTGTGTGGTTTCCTGCACTGGGCAATTCTGTATGCGACTTTGAATGATGCCATGGTTTACCGAAGTAGCGTTCACAAAGCTTTGTTCCTGCTGACGATATTCATCAAGTTTTCTCTGAAAAAACTTGAGTGGCTTATTGATGTGACTGGGGTGTAATGTTTCTAAGGCACATCCCATTTCACCCCTTCTCCCTACCCCTACCCCTTGTTTTCGAGGGTTATCTTGCATGGTTAGTGGTTGAAATTTTCCCCTAAGAATTGGGACACCACTTCAAGAAGCTGTTACGTCATCATTAGTCGTCGTGGGAACCCGACACATCATCAGTAGTCGCCGATGTAAATATATGCAACAAAAGGTTCTGCGGGGATGTCATTGTAATAACCTTGTTGAGATATTAAATAAACCAATGCTGTTGCTTGCAGTTACTTAAGTGACAAACCTTTAATATCCAAATAACATCTATGCTAATGCAGGTCAATAACATTTTTTGGACAGGTTTTCGTGCTTTCCCTCCGTACTATGATAATAATGTTATAGCACAATGACGTTTGTCATTCATCCAATGGAAATTGAAAAACTTGGATGCTCTGCATTATTTCACATATAAATCAAAAGCAGACTGCTTCAGGCTGCTAGCAGTGGTCTGTAGTCAAGTATTGTAATTAGAGGACCAGTTGTCCGGTCTTACTTCTTCTTGGGTGTTAACTTAGCAAGCAAGAAGCAAATGTTTGCATTAGAGGCCCCTGTCCCCTGTATCTGTCCCCATATCTGAAAATATGATGTTTAAAAAACGTTGCAGGGACCAGCCGTGTGTGTGTGTGTGTGTGTGTGTGTGTGTGTGTGTGTGTGTGTGTGCGTGCGTGCGTGTGTGTGTGCATGCGTGTGTGTGTGTGTGTGTGTGTGTGTGTGTGTGTACAATGGAGACAGAATCTTCACAAGCAGCGGAAAAGAGAGGGAAGTTAAGCCAGCAGTAAATGGAAACCACACCAAAGATCACACCTTTGCTTGTGGCTCCATTGTTTTCGTTGCTTCCCAGTGACAGAGAACTCAGGCTTGTGGGTAATCCCTTAACAGGTAGTTTTGACAATGTGGGTACAACAGGTCGTCCAGCCGACCCCAGTGCTGGCTGCTGATGGGCTGTTGGTTTGAAGAATGGGCTTGCTGGACTCCCTGCAGTCAATGCAGATGCTTGTTCTGCGGTGCTGCGAGGTTTGGGAATACCTGGAAAAGAGAGAATATACAAAACAATAATTGTGTTATTTTTAAATTGAAATATTGGATGTCACGCTCAATTAATAACAGGTCAGATGGACTCCATTGGAAATAGAAGCTCTATGTATAACCTAACAATCACATGTATAGGTGAGTACACATATGACCACTGCTAAAAACTTCAATTACCAGGGTGAAATCAGTTTCCAACAACTCTAAATAAAAAATCATACAAAGTTGAACCTTTAACAGCATTTGACACTGTCCATAGGTCTTTATGTGAGCCAATGTAAAAGAGGTGGTTAATCATGTGACATATTGTAGGCAGTTAGCACCTACACAAAGATACAGTAACCAAACCCTGCACTGGAAAACTTCTCTATCTTTGACCAGAGATTAAGTAACTCAAGTGAATTCTAGATGCAACATGTATACTGACAGTTTACTGGCTCAGGGCCTTAAACCTTCCCAGTCATTCAAACTCTCAATCTTAGTTAATCTACCTTTTTGTGATGGAGAAAATAACTTTTTGAACCACCAAAGCTACGCAGCATAGGCATCCACCCATCCAATCATCACAGTCAGCAAGGTTCTTTCTTAAAACTAACAGAAGGATTCTCCTGAAAATCGTTGCTTTTGTAAGTCAATGATTTAACAACTTATACCAATTTAGCATCTGTCAGAGCTCAGTGTCAGAAAATGAAACACTTGTTGTTCCGCATTAATGCCAGCAGCACAGGTTGTCACAGATCTGGATCGATGTCTGTTTAATAAGTACACTGTCGTGTTACACTTCACATCTCTGATTCCAGAATGCCGACATGCTATCTAAAAATCGTACACTTTGTTTTGTTCAGTGTAAACAGGCACAGGCAATGTAACGACAGGTGTTCATATCAGTGATATACCAGGATCTCTATGGCTACTGGTTTTAAACCAAAATTGCACCAGCAACAGAGGTGGACTGGCCGTCTGGACCTTTCTGGAGAATTACAGCATTTGCTTGCACGCCAAGTAAACACCCAAGAAGAAGTAAGACCGCAAACACAGAGCATGACAGTACACGAGAGAAACAATATGGATAAAAATCCAAGAAAATGGAAAGAAAAGGATGGGGCTGAAAATGTTAAAGAGAAAAGGCTTAAATCCCTGGAGAGTGATGACTAAAAATGTATGCAAATTGTCAACAAGCGTTGCATTTCCAGCAGCAACAGCACATCAAATAATTGGAGACTTTTTCAAGACTTGTTGAATCAACTTTAAAGTGGCCCATTTAAAAAAGATTCTGTATAAATGAGAGGGTACCGAATGCAAAATTCTCAGCTTAAAATGTTGTATGCACCCTTAAAGAGTATCAGTTGACTTTTCAAATACATTTCTAAAATAAAATGTTTATTTGTTGATAAATTTGTAAGTTACTCTTGGGTTAAACCCACGCAAGAGTATTCGTGCTGCTTCACGGAGGACAATATGACAGAAGACCAACTTTAGCTGCTAGGATCGCATTATTTCCTGTCAATACAGAGATGTCTATTGCGCATGTGCTCGGGTAGGACAAAGGTCCGCCATCTTGTCTGCAACCAGGTCCCTTTCGCAGCAGTAGTAGTAGTAGCATACATAAAGTCCAATAGCCCCATTTGAGTGAAGAAGTGAATGTTGAGGGCGTGGGCCAGAGTGCAGCTGCACAAGATGCGCAGCCTCAGCCTGGTATGGCCACCTTTCATGATGATGAAGGACTGAGCTGGTGGAAGTTCCACAGGTAAGTACAGTGCAAGTGGTAAGTACTGTATGAAACACAAGTATATCCAGGTTGCTCCCTTTCAACCTAGTGTAACGGTGTGGCTGGTGTTACCTATAAACTTAATTTGTACTGTACTGTGTGGCAGTTGACCAAAGACATGAACAAAGATAATGATGTGTACCTTGGAAAAGTGTCCATAGGCTGTGGAGGTTGTTGGTTCACTGACACTAAAAATTAACCAATAAGGCTTTAGACAATCATAGTGAATAACTTTATACCCAGTTTGAGGATCAAGTTTATTTTTCTGTGTAGTTGGGTCATCTAGATCTCCACACTAATAAGGTTTGAACTTCACATGTTTGTTTAAAGGGGACATAGCATGCCCATTTTACCACAAGTTGATATGGTTCCTTGGGGTCTTAATGAAATGTCTGTAACATACTTTGGTCAAAATACCACAAGGATCATATAAAACAGCACCCTTTTTACCCTGTATAAAACAGCCCTCCACAGAGTGACCTGTTTTGAGTGCCTGTTCCTTTAAATGCTAATGAGCCAGCTCCCCCCTCCCCCCTCTCCCCCCATGATTTTAAACGATATAAATTACATATTTTATATGATATAAATTATCAAATATGCATCCCATACTTTGTATTCCCCTTCTGTTGTCCTGGAGTTTTAATTTTCCCAATCACATAATTAAATGTCCCCCTCTGCCCATCCACTACAAGCACACAAGCAGACAGACAGAGAGAGAAAGAGAGGCGTGGGGGGGGGGGGGGGGGCTATGAAGACCATCATTTACCCCCGAACCCCGACATTCAACGGGTACAACAACAAGCGGAGAAAGCAGAATCGCAGCCTGACCTTATATATACAGTCTATGGGGCTGACCAGCGGAGAAATGCACGTCCCGTGTGAGCTGCCTCGCAGCCTCGCTGCGTCCGGTGTAAACCCGGCGTAACGAGTGTGGGGGGGCGGGGGGGATGAGGTGGGGGGTGGGCCAAGGCCATGTAGGGAGACTTCCAGTGTATTGTTACGACACAAAACACAGGAAGCTCATTCGAGTCACTCAAGCATGATGTTTCTGACTTAGAGGAACCATAACAAAACAGAGTTTTTGGGTTGGTAGACATGCCAGATACCCACATTAACGTGTAGAAGCACTAACAAAGTGGAATTTGCATGCTATGTCCCCTTTAAGTGGTACTCTCGCTATTTTAAAATATGGGTTTGAAATACCAGGTAGTACAGGTGACAGGTGATATCACAGGCGTCTGAATGTTAAGATTACATACAGATCCTTCAATCACAGTATCCTCGTCTTTGTTGCTGCCAGACCCTACCAAACATTAACCCTAACCCTGCACTCACTTTACACTTTAACAATAAACACCGACACTCATCACAGGTTATTAGAACCTGAACAGTACTGATGTTTACTTTGTGTTTGTTTGATTCGAGTTTATGAGACACATATTTAAACACATTGAAAATGTGACAAGCAAACACACACACACACACACATTGATTATTGGGAAGGACCTACCTTAATATTTTTAAGAATGTACCAAGTTAGAGGTTTGCTTGCACAGTTTAGAGCTTTTGTTCTCTGAGATTTCTTTCGTATACAGGGAAAAATATAATCAATATTTAAGCAAATCAAATGGAATGAAACCTAGGGACAGTGACAAATTTTGGGTTCACCTAAATTCTGTGCTGGTGCACCTAAATAAAAAAGTTAGGCAAACCAGTGCAACCAATGTTAAAAGTTAATCTGCAGCCCTGATACAAAAGGTATGAATTACTTATAATTTATAAAATCAGTAAATTCTTTACTTCTTTAAAACCTTCGGAAACCAAATTTCCCCGTTGGTGCAGTTGTCAGATGGTGGGAATTATCAAGTGTGTGACACATTGAAGACCTTGATTGAAAGCCAGTGTGAAGGAGAATGGTAAAAATGGATGATAACAAGGGTTTTGCATGAATAAGAATACAGGTGTGCCCTTCGATTTTGGCTTGCCCTTCGGTGTGCCTTGGGCAGAAAAGGTTAGAAAACCACTGAAATAGATGATAAGGTGCTGTAAACACAACAGCCAATCAACATCAGTTCTATTGTGTGTTGGGACCTGGTATTTGTGAACTATAGTTCGGCCTACATGTTTAGCCAAACCCTGACCACATGTTTCTTTGTTCTGGAGACAAAACAAAGCCTCCAGAACTCAGTCTCCCAGGGTGCTTCAACTTCACACCGAGGTGTTAAAACTGCCCCTGAACACAACTTTCAACCACTATTGGTCACTCTGGGCCCCATGACCCATGAGGTCACCAGGCCAATATAAGCCCAGTTCCCTCTCTCCTCTTCCTCTTTCTACTCAACTAATAATTATACTAGGCTAAGCAAAGAATGTTTATTCTATTCCGTGTAATGTTTCTGAGTTTGATTTGTGTTGCTGTGATATTTTGGTTATTTGAAAATTAATGTTAGTTATGTTATGCTCTTCACAGTCTTTCTTTGCATGCAACTAGCTACTTTCTCTAACCTGGCACCAACACACACACACACACACCACACACACACACACACACACACACACACACACACACACACACACACACACACACACACACATGTGACCTCAGCCACATGGTGTAAACACCAGGGGGTCTTTGTCTTCATAGTGGCCAGCCACCATTTTGAAAGCACACTCACTCACTCACTCACTCACTCACTCACTCACTCACACACACACACACACACACACACACACATCTGTATTTAGTAAGTACACCTTTAGTAGTTTGTGTTTTTATACTTTTATTATCTTCATAGTAAATGTTTTTCTTCAACAAATGTTTTGATGTCTTCATTAATGTCTTCATTAATGTTGCATAAGTGTGAATTTTGCCAACCTCTACACTGTCAAGAACTCTATATCCTTCAACTTTGCTAACTATCTATATGGTAATTTTGGTTATAGTTATTAATTTAATTATTAATCAGAGTTCCAAATTTGTAGCTATCTTTTCCCTTCCTTTGAAGGGTGGTGTCCCGAGGTAAATTTAAACAAAATAAAGTTATTATTTAATATTAATAATTTAATATTAATATTCAATATTTTTTCTGATAACCACATTTATTGAATGCCCAAAGGCACACCATTTAAGGGTCTCACGCTTAAGGTATCATATGCACAACATGTGATACCCTGGATAATATCATGAATTAAGATTAAGGCAGCGCTGCCGGGGGCTGGGCTCGGTCAGAGTCCAGGGTTGTTTTTTAGTCACAGTCCGTCCCTGATCAGCAATGTTTTAGCAGAGTTTTAGCGTTTTGAAAACTCCAGTAGTGTGGAAACCAGGTAAACTAAACTAAACTTGAATATATTAGTATTAACTCAGCCTGTATTGATGGGGGTACTGAGACAGAGGAACTGTGGAAAGTTCTCCAAGATGCTTGGAACAACCAACTGTGCACAAGTGTACCGACTGAGGTGAACTAGTGCGGTTTTAAAGGCAAATAGTAGTCGCATTACATACAATTTATATACACGTTTTTTTCTGTTCACTGCAATTTTTATTGAATTGACTTATGTTGTCCTCACAAGTGGCTCTCTTCCTGGTATCTAGTGGATGAAGAGAAGTTTTCAGGATTCTATAGTTATGGAAATGTGAAATACAATGTCTATCATCATTTTTGTGGCCTGAATTATAACGTTCTTTCCTCAGACCAAAGCAAAATGAATTATCCTCCCTCCATTAAATGTGTGTGTGTGTGTGTGTGTGTGTGTGTGTGTGTGTGTGTGTGTGTGTGTGTGTGTGTGTGTGTGTGTGTTTGTTCTCACAACTTTAAAAGGCTGTTTTAGGGTTATGGTTAGAATTTGGTTAGTAGGCATTTAGCTGTAATGGTTAAGGTTAGGGTAAGAGGCTAGGGATTGCATTATGTCATTGAAATTATGAGAACTTGTCTTCCTTATGTTGATAAAAAACAAGGCATAATGTAAATGATTGTTTAGACATAAGGTTAGGTTCAGGTTAATCTAAGGTTTACTGTTACAGCCACCAAAAGTATGACATATATAATTTCACATTGTTCGGTGTCATTTTCCAGACATCACTCGTGTCATATTTAGAGTCTGTGTTGGACAAGGATGTTTTAAATGACAATGAGGATATGGAGCCTGATCTCCAGCTGAGCATGGAGGCCCCAGCAGCCCTGCTTGTCCCAACTACATCAGGACTGCTGCCATGGGTGGACAGGTTGCTACAGTGTTAATTCTGTCACCTTTAAGCCAGACATCAATTTGTGGGTGGACACTAAGGTTTTTGAAATGGCCTCTTCTACGGTGACCATGTGATCCTTTTGGACGCAATGGCTGTCAGGTATAGTCTCATATAGTTTAAAAAATAACACTGAGCCTGCTTGTAGTGGTTTTCCGGGCTGCAAGAAATCTGACATTGGTACTGTTCAAATCCTAATGTACTAGAACAATATTACAGTCTATTATTTTAGCATAATGGCTAAGTGCTTCCCAATGTATTGTTGCCTCTGCCTCCTTCTTTATGATCAGCTAAGTTAATTTATTGGTTTATCACATGCTTCATTCCTCCTTCACCTATTTGTCCCTTAAGGTAAGGACATGCGCATGAGTTATGTGTAAAACTCAAGTCCATGGGTTGAGCTGTGGGTTTTCATGGAGCCTGTTCAAATCTGACTTTGAGAAACGCAAAAGCAGGAAGCTGTTTTACCATAAAACACGTTTGAATAGAAAACGGTAATCAGTGTCAACACGTTCCTCTGATACAACAATAGAATTACTTATGTAAGATTCTAATTATAAACCACACTCTTAACTGTGATGGCGCATTAACTTAAAGAAGTAAAAGAAAAAACAAAACCACAGCTGAGTTCCTGGTGTCCCCACTTCATTCAGGACAAAGGGTTAACATGAATATGCCTTGACTGAATGATACTGTGACATTACAGCTCGAGGAGCAGGCTTAACATACATGAAATACCATCAAATACAAATAGCACTTGAGCAGTCTTTGGCAGTGACAGGACCCAAAATCACTTAGGACATGTGACAGTTCCTGTCTCAGGCATGAAGACTCACTGGCACCCATTAAAACAGACAGTCCAACAAACATGTTAATAACTACACATCAAAGTTATCCTACTTCGCACTCATTTTGTCCGAATAACTGACAAAGATTGTGGACATTTGTCCACAGAAATAAATTAATTCAAACTTTCCCGTACTTTGACTTACACTTCTACAAACATGAGCCCTGTCTTGCAATGAGGAGGTGGAGAGAGAGGGAGGGAGTGGGGGGTGGGTAATAAAGACAGATACACAAACACATACACACACACACCATTGTAATACAATCTTTGTGGGTACTGGCAAATTAAATAATGCATTACTAACTATGTTAACCATTACCTAACCTAAACCTAATTCGGTCCCTAACCCTAATCAAAGTCCCATACATCATATAGTCTTTTAAACCTGTGAGGTCCAATATTTTGCTCCCTACAAAGTGGTTGGACTCCACTGGTATAGTGGGCTCTTGGTTTTTGGACCCCACAAATGTAGTAAAACAAACCCACACACACAGTGTCCCTGGTGGTGAATGTAGATCAGTAATAAAACGTGTACTATGACTGAAGCCAACAGGAAACATCTGGCTTCATTTGGCTTTGGTTCTGACATGCCAGAGGAGAGATCAGATGCATTCAGTTACATAAAAAACTTAGGTAAGAGTTGGCTTACTGTAGATCTTCCTCGTGCTTACGATTGACACACAAAAACACACATGTAATATGTACAAAATCATCTGATTACACCAATCTGGGTATTTTAGTGACTCTATGAAGGCACATGAAAGTACGAACAGGACATGATTCTGCTTTCAACTGCATGACTCTAGAAAATTATAGTAACTGACAGTAGGAAGCTAAGTTATCCCTCTAATATGTCTGAGTTGACTTTACAGTGCACGGACATGAGGGGGAAATGATGGCTGTTTGAAGAAACTGACAGGGAATGGTCAGTAGTAATGTCAGGTATTTAAGGACATGGCCTATCACATGCCAAGCATGAGCCCTTGGTTGCTTTCATGACTGACATGACAGATTTCATGTCCCCCTCATGTTCGTGCACTTTAAAGTCAACTCAGACATATCAGAGGATAACTTAGCTTCCTACCGAAATAAGATTTTAGTCTTATATAACACTGAGTGATCAGTTCTTCTGTCATGTCTTCAGAAGGAGCCACTGATTTGTTACATTACCTGCCTATAGAATGACAAGCAGTAACACATTGTGAGTTATAATATGCAGTTTAGGAACTATGTCATCTTTCTCAGGCCTCAGTCCTCTCTGTAAGAGTTTATATGCAACATAGCAGGTATTGTGCCTTGCATTCACCACAAATGATGGATTGACATTACCAAACCCAGACTTCAACTGTGGAGTCAATGTATAAATCAGCACAGCAAACAGAATAGACAACCGTAGGCTGCAGTGTGCATTAAAATGAAGAGTAATGAGTCCGTACAAAATTCAAAATGGCATGACATTCAAAGGGCACCATTGATGGCAATCTCAGTGTGAGATAAGGGGTGCGTCTTTCTCCTGTGTATCAGCAATGAGGACAAATGAGTTTTTGTCCATCAGAATGTGACTTGTACAAGAAGCAAGATCTGGTTTCTCTCTCTCACACACACACACACGAACACTGGCCATACTATATTTGTGAAGACCTGTCATTGACGTAATGCATTCCCTGGTCCCTCACCAAAACTGTAACCATCATAACTAATTATTTAAATTTAAAAAAGCAGGAAGAGGAGGAATTCCACATAAAATCCTAATAACATTTTATACAACAAAAAAGCAAGATGATTTAATGTAGAATCTTGAACAAAAGATCATTGTCATCCAAGGCTGTTTTAGTAAATAAAATAATTTCTAATCTTGGCTGCACCCTGAAGACAACCTAGATCAACATTCTCCCCCTAAATACTCACATTTCTCGAGACTCTGGCCGTGGAGGTTGAGTTTGTATTTGTAACTACAGTTTATGATTTAATCTCGATAATAAAACTAAACTATAACTCATTTGAAAGCCTTGTTCTAAGTCTATCACGCCCATCTCGGAAAACACAACAGCCAATTCTATTTGCTGTCGGTTACCATGCTCCTGGGGCTTATTCTGAAATTATTATTATTATTGTAGGTCATTTTAATATTCATGTGGACATTGATAATGATAGCCTTTATTTCAATATTAGACTCAATCAGTATTAGACTCAATTGGTTTAAGTCAGTGTGGACATCAACCTACTCATTGTTTTAACCACACCCATGACCTTGTTTTATCATATGGCATAAAAATTAAACATTAAATTGTGCTTCCACATAATCCTGTTCTATCAGACTATAATGTGATAACCTTTATTGTCTTGACTGGACTACATGTTATTAAAGCTGCTTTCAGACATGCACTAAACACCACAGTTCCTCTGTATTTTTTCCAGATGAGGTGCATGTATGAACACAAATACCAGAGTAAGATGCTCTGCAGTTTCTGCAGACTTAATCTGCCTGGTGTCCTTGTATAAAGTCCGTAGAAATCCAGGAGATGTCGATGTGTGAACAAAAGATTAAGGGAACACTTAATCGTCACAGTATAACACTAAATCAGTTAAACTTCAGGGATATCAATCTGTCCATTTAGGAAGCACAAGTGATTGTGAATCAATTTCACCTGCTTTGGTGCAAATGAAAGTGACAACAGGTGTAATGAAGAGTCAAAAGCAAGTCAACCCCTAAAACGGGAACGGTATTGCATGTGGTGGCCACAGACAATTGTTCTTTCCTTATCGTTCCTGACTGATTCTTCTCTAGATTTGTGTTCTGCTAGTGTCATTGTCACTACTAGAAGCATGAGGCTGTACCTGAAGCCTAATCAGGTTGCACAGGTAGTCAAGCTCCTCTAGGATGGCACATCCATACGTGTGGTCGCAAGAAAGTTTGCTGCGTCTACCAGCACAGTCTCAAGAGGATGGGGGAGATACCAGTAGACCGGCCACGACACAAGGAGAGCTGGACAGGGCTATAGAAGCAGTGGCGGAGCCAGAACATTTTCAGTGGGGTGGCCAGGATGGAACTTGTGATAATTCTGGGGTGGCTTAAAAATCACTAAATCACTACATGAACATAAAAATGTGTTTGAGTAGAAGATATGGGGCTATATAAAGGCAACGCTCACACTACACAAATGTCCAAATGTAGTGCAATATACTGTTGGTATTTGTGAACAATAGTTGGGCCTAAATGTGTAGCCAAAGCCTGTAACCACATGTTTCCTTTGTTCGGAAGACAAAGGAGAGCCTCTAGAACTCAGTCTCCCAGGGTGCTTCAACTTCACACTTCAGGTGTTAAAACTGCCCCTGAACACAACTTTCAACCACTATTGGTCACTGTGGGCCCCATGACCCATGAGGTCATCAGGCCAATATAAGCCCAGTTCCCTCTCTCTTCTTTCTTTCTACTCACTTCTCCTGGAGGAGAGGTGTAGCTCTCCAGATCACCCAGCCAGGGAGAAACTCTGCCTAACCAAACTCTTCCAACCTCCAAGCAGGTTTGCCTGGAGCAGACTGCTAAAACCTTCCAAAAGGCAGCGACGCGAGAGCCTGCATAAGAGCTTCAGCACGAGAGCTGCATCGACAAATGTCTTACCAGCAGAAGAAGAATATTGCAATGACATATGACATGCGATAAATAAACATAAACAGTCCCTGGCTACGGTCGCAGAGACCGGCCGCAGCGCCACCGGGTCCAGGGCAGACACCAGGGAGCCCACTTACAGTGTTAATGTGTGATTCCAATTTATCGCTCCTCTTGTGGCTCCCTCATTCGCGCCGTACGCTGCGCCAACCGTGTCAAGCCAAACCGAGCGTGACACTAAATACATTTACTAAGTTTACAAAGTCTGTTGTTTTTACCCAGACTGAGTTTACACATGTGTCCGATCACACTGTTTGTTTGTGTGTGTGTGTGCGTGCGTTTGTGAGAGAGCAAGGAAGAGAGAGAGAGAGAGGAAAAGAGCGAGCGAGACGGCTGATGAATGCGCTGCTCTGAAGAAAGATTGAACTCATTAATAAAAGTATTGATTATTGATGATCAGTGTTGATATTGTGGCGACAAACAAATCAACTTTAAACTGTAGCGAGAGGGAGACACACACACACACAGAGAGAGAGAGAGAGAGAGCAGCAGAGTCTGTGTGTGCGCTTTTACTTTCCCCTCAGGTTCTGGGATCATAAATAAGCTTCACAATTCTTTTATATAATCAACTGCTCATAGTGATGAATTTAGCCTATAGTGATCACTCACAGGATGTGCGTGCAGGTTAAGTGTCTGGCAGGGTGACTGTGCCAGTGCAGGAAGGTTCCGCACGGGGGAAACCACTGACGGCTGTGACGTGTTGCGTGGGGTGGGGTGGCCACTATATTGTGGCCAAGATTCAGCTTGAGGTGGCCACGGCCACTCTCGGCCACCCCCAAGCATAGAAGGGCATCAGCCCAGCAGCAGGAGCGATATCTGCTCCTTTGTGTGAGGAGTAACAGGAGGAGCACTGCCAGAGTGTGTTGGCGGTTCCTGGATGACGAAGGCATTGATGGCCCTCACGTTCCCCTGACCTAAATCCAATTGAGCACCTAGTTATGTATTGGAGCTCTCTGATGCCTTGATCCAGGTCTGGGGAGAGATCCCCCAGGACACCATCCGCCGACTCATCATTATGAGTTGCCTTGATAGTTGAATCAGACTGTGATTTCAATTTTTTACTTTGATTTCCGTTTGCTTGTGAATCCAGCCATCAATGGATTAATGATTCTGATTTATTTTGACCATTGTTGCATCATTTTGTTCTCAACAAATTATTGTATGTACATCAGTAAAGATTTTCAACTTGAATAATTGGTTCATCAAGATCTGATGTGTGATTTAAGTGTTTCCTTACATTTTTTGAGCAGTGTACTGTATGTATGTAAGACTTTCAGTCATGGTTTAGAGTTCATCACAGCACAGAGACAGCTTTGGCAAAAGTCACAAATCACCTTCTTAAAGCTTCAGATAAAGGGCTCGTCTCTGTCCAGGTTTTGATAGATCTTAGTGCAGCACTTGATACTATTGATTATCACATCTTACTGTAGAGACTGGAACAGTTAATCAGCGTTATAGGAATCGACCTAAGATGGTTTCAATCTTATTTATCAAATTGATTCTAATATGTGAAAATAAATGATGAGTCACCTGTGCCAACATAAGTTAATCACAAGGTTCTTCAGGTTTCTATGCTCGGCCCATATTTATGTAACTTACTCATGCTTCTATTAGGAAACATTATCAGGAAACATTCTATACATTTTCACTGCTATGTGGACGATATCCAGTTACAGTGTATACTTATCTATGAAAACAGAGGAAAGTATCAACTAACTAAACTCCATGCATGTTTTTATTTAAACTCAGACAAAACAGAAGTTTTAATACTTGGCCTTAAACACCTCAGTAATGCATTAATGATATAGCTACTCTGGATTGCATCTGGGAGTTATCTTTGATACGTATTTGTCCTTTGATTCAAATTCAAAACATATCTCAAGGACTGTCTTTTTTTCATCTACGTAACATTGCAAAAACCAGGCACAACCTGTCTCAAAAACATGCAGAAAAATTAGTTGCCTTCGTTACCTCTAGACTTGATTATTGAAGTTCCTTAATTATAGGCTCCACCAGTAAGCTTGTCCGAAATGCTGCAGCACGTGTACTGACAAGAACTAGAAAAAGAGATCACATTTTTCTTGTATTAGCTTCACTACACTGGCTTCCTGTTAAATTTAGAATATAATTAAAAATTCTCCTCCTCACCTAGAAAGACCTTAATGATATGGTACCACGGCCACATCATGGATCGTGATGGTGGATCGTGATGGTGCATCGCCATAATAAATCATGATAATAGATCGTGATTGTAATGGTGGATCTTGATGGTTGTTCGTCTGTCCATCCGTCCATCCCATTCTCGTGAACACATTATCTCAAGAACACCTCAAGGGAACTACTTCAAATTTGTTACAAATATTCACTTGGACTCAAGGATGAACTGATTAGATTTTGTTAGTCGAAGTTCAAAAGGTCAAGGTCACAGTGACCATACGTTTTTGTGAAGGCGATATATCAGGACTGCCCGTAGGGAATAATATTACATCTGGCAAAATTCACTTGGACTCACGGGTGACCTGATGATAAAATTTGGGATTTGTGAATATGGGCTATACAAATCAAATTTGTATTGATTGATTGATTGATTGATTGATGGACTGATGGACTGATGGATGCATGGATGCATGGATAGAATGTCGGATGGAAGAATGGATCAGACACACACACATACACACACATACACACACACACACCCATAAGGACTTCAGTCAGACCGGCCGTGGCCTCTTCCATGCAGAGGTAAACATCCTGCTCTCTGGAGATCCCGCCACCAGCAAGTCCCTGCTGCTGCAGTACGTCATCTGTACTTTCTGAACTGTTCCTCTCTTATGCAACATTACAGCTGATGCACACTTAACATAAAGAGAAAAAAATTCACCAGCTGCACACACACCAGTACTGGTGCATGCCTGTCCATCAGCGATTTGTTCACTGTCTGTGACAAAGTGTGGACAGTGCGGACCACTCGCAGCTGCGCAGTGTCAGGCCACTCATTTCCTGAGTTTTTCTTCCAAGACACACACACACACACACACACACACACACACATGCATGCATGCACCGACAGACAGACAGACAGACACGCGCACACACAGGTAGTACAGATGCACAGTCCATCTGCCGCATGCTGTTGTGTATTTACTTCAGCTTTTATTAAGTATGGTTCTGCTCTGAAAAAGTTTGAAAATCTCTACATACAGACAGAAAACATGCTAACTCACCCTGGCTCTGACTTTGGGTCTGCCTCACTTTTGTTGGAGATCCAACCCCACTGCTCTGCCGAGCTTCTTCTAACATAGAGCCGTCAATCTGGGCTTGCTTGGGCCCGGTGCTCCCCCGTCCTGGAGGTCCAGTCCCTGAGCCTGGAGGTAGAGCTGGTCCAGAGGCCTTATCCAGCCTAGGGCCTTTCCCCTGCAGCCTGGCATTGGGCACCAGTTTGGAGGAGACTTTCTGTAAAAAAAGCTGATGTTTAGTGACAGTGTCCCAGGCGAGGGGTCCCAGCTTGGAGCTGCGCACCGAGACCATGGTGTTAGCCATTCTTAGCTCAGACTCAGAAATGTGAACGGAGGGAAGGACGAAAGGCAGTGAGGGAGCAGAGGGGAGGAGTGACTAAGAGAGTGTGTGTTAAGACAGAGGGGGAGGAAAATAGAGAGAGAAAAGGAAAGATAGGGAAAAGGAAAAGCTGGAGTATGTGCTACAACCACCAGAGAGGTAAAAAAAAAGTTAGTTGCTATTGTGTTTTACATTCCCCCTGAGAATCCTGGCTCTGACCAAGACAATTTTTTCTCTCTCTCTGGGCCTCAGCCACTCCCATTCCTACCCCCCTCTGTAAACACCAGCACACATGGAGTGAGTTTGTGGATGAGGGTCTGGCATCTTTCCCAGTCTTTTCAGACTACAACTCATTGCTCAGCCCTTTGTGTAATGAAAAAAAAAAAGTATACTTGGGTCAAGACATTTTAATATAAAATCCCTGATGTTTTTTCATTCAAAAAGCCTGTAGCACTGTCACATTCACCTCCTCAGCCAAAGACAAAGAACAGTAGGCAGAGATCGTTCACAGAAGATGAAGGTGCCTTTTTTCCTGCAGAGTTAAAAAGCTGAGCTCATGAATAACTGTTATACACCATGTACAGCATGTACTTGATGTGGTAGCTGTCTGCTCAGCTGGGCCGAACTGATACTCTGTTTGCTAATATGAAATGATAGGGTGTATTAAAGCACACGTGGAACTCTTAGCAGCCAAAAAATAAATGAAGTCAGAGAAGGTCATCAGAAAATCTACTCTAACCACCCAGACAGCTTAACACATGCCACATCACGTACTGAGCCAAAATTATATCATCAAGTCATCATTGATGAAATACACAGTCTGTGCATGATCAGAGTGCACAACTGACGGAGGGAGGTAGGGGAAAGGAAACAATCTCTTGCGGATTTTAAGTTTTGACCTTGTTTGACTTGAATCACAGGCAAAACACATAACATCACATATGACCAGCATCACACTAAACAGGATCCATAAATTCTCCGATTCTATCAGACCATAATTTATTAATCTTCGATTTCTCATTATCAGAATACATGCCACCTTTTCTAGATGTCTACCTAATAGTGCTGTAGCTAAATTTAAGGAAATAATTCCAATTACATTTAAACCCGTATTATCCGTCGATATAACCAACAAATTCTTTAAAAACCCTAGCTCCACTGAGATTGACCATCTTGTCGATAGCTCTGTAAAGTCATTACGATTAACATTAGAATCCATAGCACCTCTAAAAAAGAAACGTGTAAAACATAGTAAATTAGCTCCCTGGTATAATTCCAACACACATGAATTAAAACAAGGGTCAAGAAAACTAGAAAGGAAGTGGCGCTCCAACAACCGTGTTGAAAATCACCTAGCCTGGACAGATAGTGTTAAAGCATATAAGAAGGCCCTCCACAAAGCAAGAGCTGCCTACTACTCCAAATTAATAGAAGAAAATAAAAACAACCCAAGGTTTCTCTTCAGCACTGTAGCCAGGCTGACAGAGAGTCACACCTCCACCGAACCCAGTATTCCTCCATCCCTGAATAGCAATATCTTTATGACCTTCTTTAATGATAACATTCTAACTATTAGAAATAAAATCAACCATCTCCTGCCCTCAGTTGACACTAATACACCATCAAGAACAGAAATCTCAGAAACAGCTGAGAATCTTGTTATTTATTTAGGAAGCTTCTCTCTGATCACCCTTGATCAGCTGACCAAAATAATCTCATGTTCAAACCCACAACTTGTATCTTAGATCCCATTCGTACAAAATTACTTCAAGAAATTCTGCCCCTAATTGATAGTACGTTACTGAACACAATCAATCTGTCATTATCATCAGGATATGTACCACAGTCCTTTAAATTAGCTGTAATCAAACCCCTTCTCCAAAAATCCACCCTGGACCCGGAGGCTTCAGTCAACTACAGACCAATATCCAACCTCCCCTTCCTGTCTAAAATCCTAGAGAAGGTTGTAGCCAATCAGCTGTGTGAGTTTCTCCAGGAAAGTAATGTATATGAAGACTTTCAGTCGGGGTTTAGAGCCAATCACAGCACGGAGACAGCCTTGGCAAAAGTCACCTATGACCTTCTAATAGCTTCAGATCAGGGATTTGTGTCTGTCCTCATTCTGTTAGATCTTAGTGCAGCATTCAACACTATTGACCATCACATTTTATTACAGATACTAGAACAGTTAATTAGCATTAAAGGAACCGCCCTAAACTGGTTTAAATCCTATTTTTCAGATCGATTCCAATTCGTGCAAATTAATGATGAGTCATCTGTGCGCACCAAAGTTAACCACGGTGTTCCACAGGGATCTGTGCTCGGCCCAATTTTATACTCATTATATATGCTTCCACTAGGAAACATTATCAGGACACACTCGGTAAATTTCCACTGCTATGTGGATGACACCCAGTTATACTTGTCAATAAAACCTGAACAGTGTAATCAATTAACTAAACTCCAACCATGTCTCAAGGACATAAAAACCTGGATGACCCGCAATTTTCTCTTATTATACTCAGATAAAATAGAGATTCTAATACTTGGCCCTAAACACCTTAGCGACACATTATCTAATGATATTCCAATGAAACAGTCAGGAACTTGGGAGTGATCTTCGATCCTGATTTGTCCTTTAATTCTCACTTAAAACAAATTCCTAGGACCGCCTTCCACTTGCGTAATATCTCAAAAATCAGACATGTCCTTTCTCAAAAAGATGCAGAAAAACTAGTCCACGCCTTTGTTACATCCAGACTTGATTATTTTAATTCCTTATTATCAGGCTCCAGCAGTAAGTCGTTAAAGACTCTGCAGCTTGTCCAAAATGCTGCAGCACGTGTCCTGACAAGAACCAAGAAAAGAGACCACATTTCTCCTGTATTAGCTTCGCTACACTGGCTTCAGGTTAAATCTAGAATAGAATTTAAAATTCTCCTCCTCACCTTCAAGGCCCTTAATAATATGGCACCATCATACCTTAAAGAGCTGATAGTACCATATCAACCCACTAGAGCACTGACCTCCCAGAATTCAGGCTTACTTGTCGTCCCTAAAGTCTCTAAAAGTAGAGTAGGAGTCAGAGCTTTCAGCTATCAAGCTCCTCTCCTATGGAATCATCTCCCACTTTCAGTTCGGGAGGCAGACACCATCTGTACGTTTAAGAGAAGGCTTAAAACCTTCCTTTACGATAAAGCTTATAGTTAGAGCCGGTCCAGGCTTGTCTTGGACCTGCTCTTAGTTATGCTGCTATAGGTCTAGAAGGTCAGGGGACACATGACACACGGAGCTTCTCTTCCCAGCTTCTCTTTCCAGCTTCTCCTTCCTCTTCTCCATCCTTATCACATCAAAGAAATTAATATCTCATCAATATATGTTACTGACTTGACTTCTTCCCCGGAGTCCCTTTGCCTTATCGTCTGCAGGTCCAGGGCCGCGGCTGCGGCCACATCATTGATTATGATGGTGGGCCGCGAATCAGAGAACGTGATCGTAATGGTGGAATCCTGCATCGTGCTGTCTGATCATGATCATATTGGTGGATCCTGTATCGTGTTGGCATCTGATAGTGGTGGTGGACCACGATCGAGGTGGCAGCTGATGGTGGATCCTGATGTCGGCAGTGGATCATGATTATGGACTATGGTGGCATCCGATCGTGATAGTGGATCCTGATCATGGTGGCTGCTGACCATGGACTATGATTACAACAAGACTGCTTGATATACATTATTTCTGCTCACATACTCGAACATTACTGACAATAATCCATCAATTCATTGACCTTCCATTATGCTACAAAGTGTTTATTCTAATCAATGCTGCAAATACCCTTATCTTGCTGATGTTCTCCATTACACGTGGCATCAATTGCACTTCTGTCCGTCCTGGGAGAGGGATCCCTCACATGTGGCTCTCTCTGAGGTTTCTACGTTCTTTTTACCCTGTTAAAAGGTTTTTTAGTAGTTTTTACTCTTGTTGAGGGTTAAGGGCAGAGGATGTCACACCTTGTTAAAGCCCTATGAGACAAGTTGTGATTTCTAATTATGGGCTATACAAATAAAAGTTGATTGATTGATTGATAAAGTCAACAGAGGTTATATTACACAATGATGGAATACATGGAAAAGATATATTTTCATGTTAAGTATATTTGATTTATTTGTTAATGTGATACTATATCATTTACACAATTCAATGACAGATTCTTTGATGATTTAACTACTGTAGTTAGAGGCCGCAAATAGAACCACGACCAAACAGGTCCTTGTGATGACCAGTGACCTTTAAGTATATGCTGATGCACAGAAAACACTCATATTATAAAGGTTACTGTATGTGTAGCAGAGCTGACCTGTGACACACCCTGTGCTAAGACAAACCCTGAGGCAGCCAATTATAGAGAACGCTGGGGCAGGTTTTAAACCTGTCACTGGCTCAGTGGATCTTTAAAAACCACATACCAGAGACAGTGCACCTAGTGTTCATGAACCACTCCCTCATTTATAACACACTGCACATTTTAACCACTTACAAAGCAGCATGAAAAGTATAATACACCACAACAACACAACTTGGTATAATCAGATTCATCAGATTATCCAAGATCACTGCTCTTTGATAAATGTCAGGTTATTAGTTAGCTTTTAGATTGCATCCCTATATATTGGATGCCTCTAGCTATGTACCTACCTATACCAACCAGCCTAAACCTACCTACCTCTAACCCGTTAATGCTCATGCAGTTCACCCTGCCTTAGTACAAACTGAGCTCATGTTAAAAATAACAATCCTGAAGATATTTTTATATATACATATCACACTCCACATAGTGCAACACAAATCTATTTCACAATGACTTGCATAACTTGCATCTAAAACCAGAACAGTTTTTTTATTACTCGTTGGCATTTGAAATAAAGATAACATTTCAATACTGTATGTCAGCTGTCACTGCACACATGAGCTGAGGCAGAGAGGCTTAGTTCAAATAAAACAGAATTTGCTCACATGCTCAATATGCTCACCCTGCTTTGAATCCTTGGTTTCTCCACAGCCTCTGTCATTATGACCTCCTCTGTAACCTCTGTTGGGTCATCCACAGAATCCTCACCAGCATCCTCACTTAGATATGTCTTCACACTCTCAGCTGTTCCCTGTTGATCAGGCACTTCCTGGACAACCTTCCTGGGAATGTCCACAGGTCCTTCCTCAAACACGTCAGACCCAAGAGAGCTGAACGAAGTAGAGATCTTTTGACTAACAGCTCTGCTCTTCTTTTCTGGCTCAGCAGAGTCACTGGCTGCTGTCTTAAGGATGGTTCTGAGGTTACTGCTCTTTCCGTTGATGGGTTTCAGCACTGTAGACACTGGATCTGCAGATGACCTTTGACTATTACCCATAACCCCAGTCTGTGGTTCCTCCCTCCTGGGAACAGCTTTCCTTCCATTAGCTGGAGCTGAATTTTTCTGCTGAGTAGAAGAGAGATATCAAATGTTAGGCACATTGATAGGTGTACAAATCCTGATATATGGACATTTTCCAGTAACCCTACACAACCTGGCTGGGTGTTTTAGGTGGGGATGGGATGGGCCATGACCGGACTTTAGCCTTCACAGTTTTTAGTTTGGAAACTCTCTTTGCCTCCACACTGGATGGTTTGATGACTGTGGAGGCAGTGGTCCAGGGAGCAGGGGTTGGTTTGGTCCTTGTTGCTCTGGCAGCCTGACTGGTGTTGGGGCGGGTGGGTTTGGAGCCCACTGCACTTTCAGTGTCTTCGGGAAATGTGTCTTCCTTCGAATCATGTGTAGGATTGGTAGACGGATAAGATGTTGATATCTGGATGTTTTCACTATGGTCCTCAGTAGTAGGAGGTTCTGTTTGGCTGTCCATTGGTAGGTCAACAGGACAGGTGGCCACAGGCTCTTCTAACACCAGTTCTAGCCTCTCACCGTCATCGATAACCATAGACACGGTGACCTCTGTCTGGAGCTCCGTCACTGGAGCACAGCCACCTGGGATCAGGAGGCCAGTGCTGAGCTGACTTGTTGAGCATGTGAGGGCCGTGCTGTTCCTCTGTTCACAGGTGTCAGAACTCACAGACAGAAACAAAGCCTCCTCTTCATCTTCATCATCATCAGGAGCTTCTGTTGCATCTGAATCTAGAGTTGAGCAGTCATGCCTTCTTTCACTGCCACTGCTGAGGTCATCATTATCACCACAACTACAGTTGTTTGTTGTAAGCGACAGGGCCAGAGTCAGGTTGTCATTATTGTTCCAGGTGTCTTGACAGTACACGCCACTGTTGGCTTCCAGGTAAACAGACATAGAGTTGGCATTTGATTCTTCTAGTGCTGTTTTTTCCTTTCCCACTGAGATGTCATTATTATCATCAGCTTCACTATTTTCCTTTGGAACCAATTTTGAAATTACGTTAGTAGTCTTGTCCTTTTGGGTCATCTTTGTCATTGTCAGGATGACCTCAAACATGTCATAGTCCAGGGGACTGTCAGTCCAACCCCCACTGAGGCTGCTCAGACTCTGCACAGTCTGAGGAGAGATCTCCTCCAGAAAGGAGGAAGAGGAGGAGGAGATAGGGGAAACAGAGAAAGCGTTCCCCTTTTGGTCTCCTGCACTGTGAAGAGGGAGCCTCATGCAGGATCCAACTTTCCCCCCGACAGGCAAACTCTCACTGGGCTCTGAAACACTCATCTCTGGGCCAGGAAGGCAGAGGACCAGTTGGTTGTGAAAGAACAAAGGATATAACTTTTTCCAGCTTAAATCCTCCTTTTAATAATGTCTGATATAATGTCCTCTTCATTCTGCATAAAGCTTTGGATTTCCACACATGTTTTCTGATAATATTTTTAGTATGACATGGAGTTGCAGTTGCACTAATATGCTGCATTACCTCCAAAAGTCATCATGTGGAGTTCAGTGCAGAAATAATTTGGAAAAATTCCCTTTCAAGAGCTCAGAGACTGATCCTCACATCTTATATGAAAAGGAGATTCCACATTTCCAGGAATGATGCCAAAAGAATCTGAAAAAGAGAAAGAAGAAAAGAAATGAAAAGCTTGAACTAAAACATTTGAAATCAGTCGAATCACATTCAAGCCTAGACAATGAGCCTGTTTCCTCTCAATAATGGTAAAAAACAACAATACTGACAGAAATGGTCACATTGAATAAGCAGCTGAAAAACCTGAAACGCATCAGACTATGGGCAGTATATGTGGAAAATGGCTACACCTTTTCCACATATACTGTAAATTGTTGATAGATATTTGGGAACTGACGCCTGTAACTGATGAAAAACATAATAATTATTGTCACAATGAATGTTTAAATAATTATTACTTTTATGTTCATCATATTTTACCATTTTGAGGCCCCACTCTGTTATCTGTTTAAGCAGCCCAGTGTTTGCACACTGATGGCAATTGTTGAGAAATGGTAAAATGGTAAATGGTCTGTATGTATGTAGCACTTTTCTAGGCTCTGACTACTCAAAGCGCTTTACACTAGCTTTTGCCATTCATCCATTTACACATCCATTCATACAGAAATGCTGCCCTCTGCAGGCTGTAATCAGCAACTTACAGAATTAATTGCATTGCTGATCACGGCAACAAGTATGAACAATTACAAGCTCTTGAAATATTTTGTGATGAACAGGCATGTTAATTGAGTGTTAGGACAAGTCACAGCAAGTTACACTCTTTTTGGAAGTGAAAGGTCATTGAAGGTTATATTATTGTTGCTGTTTGTCTGTCTGTCTGTTAGCAGGATTACACAAAAACTACTCAACCGATGTTATTGAAATTGGGTGGGAGGGTGGAGTAATGGCCAAGGAAGAATCTCTTTGATTTTGGGGTAGATCTGGACAAAGGGGTGGATCAGGAACTTGTTATAATTTCCTTAACACTGTGAGATGGGCATTTTTTGACATTATCATAAATTTCTCATGTAATAATGCATAGATCTTAATAAAAAACAATCGGACATATAAAGGGAACTGATATCTATGAGTGTGTGGATAATTTGGTGCAACTTGTTTGAATAAAATGTTACTGTTGGGCCTCTACTATGTGCCAGTTTCAGTCTAAAGTCTATACAACGTTCAGTTGAAACCTATTTTAACACACCAAACTCAAACTCCACTGTGTGTGTATGTGGGTCAGAGACAAAAAGAAAAGAGAGGAGCAGCTATATAAAGCCGATCAGATCGAGGACACTGCTCCACGGCTACTTTCCAATAATGACAGCAGTCCCTGGGCGACACAGAAATGAGACTCACTTCTAGGTAGACACACACAACACTAAGCTGCTTAAAGGTCAAGTGTGTAAGATTTAGGTGAAAGGGATCTATTGATAGAAATTTAATATAAAATAATCCTAGTGATGTTTTCATTAGTGTGTTTCATCTAAATTATACAAATTGTTGTTTTATTTACCCAAGAATGGGCAAATGGGCCAAAAAAAAAATCTAATTTCATACACCACCAAAGTGTTGGATCCCTTTAGTTTTCATTCTTCCTTAGTACTATTTATTTTAAAGTCATCTGTCCAGTCCAGTCTCCCTTAAAAATGTTAATAACAGTTTCTTTCCTTACTGACTATCTCTATGTTTTAATGTACTTTTTCTTCCCTTTCTCTTGTAGATTCTGCATGATATGAGGATGTGTTCTACTGTTTCTGGTTCTTGACATTGGTCGCAAATATCCATTGGATGTTTTACCATCATATGAAGTGTACTGTTGAGGTTACTATCTCCAATTCTCAGCCCTGCTTAATATTACAGTTTCTTTCGTCTTGTGCCCCTACTTCTTGATATACTAACCCTATTCTGATTGAAATGTAGATGTCTTCCTTTAGTTAAACTGTCCCAGGGTTGTTGCCACCTGTTGAATTGTTTTCTTCTACACACTGCTGCCCTCTGATATTGCTAATTTTACGTTTGACCTCCACAGTTCCTTTTTTGACTGCTGCTTTTGCAAGTTTATCTGCTGCTTAATTTCCCCTGATACCCAACTGTGCTGAAACCCACATGGATATGATATTTTTCCCTTATTTAACCAATCTTGTTTTAGAAAATAAGATTTCATCCAGCAGATCCTGCTGTCCCCCACTTATATGCTTACAAGCATAGACACAGAATCAAGACAGCCATTTCAGTTGCATAATAATTTGATGTTCTCTTGCTTATTTACACTAGACGGCTTGGTACAGAAACTGCAGACCCTATTGCATCTCTTCCTGGATCCTTTTGACCCGTCTGTGAAAACTTGTATGCTGCATTTATACTTACTATCTATGTGATATAATACTCCCTTATTTCTGTGCTTAATCTTAAGCAGTTTTAATTCTACACAGGCATTCTCTAATATCCAGAAAGGTCTGACATGCCACATCACTGTTTTACATAACTCTCTATTATATACTCCCATATCTTTAGCTGTTTGATCTTCCGTCCAGCCAAAACTTCCTTTTTGGCCTTCTCCTTCTCCAACATGTCCAACATTCCTTTTTGTAGGATATCTATCTCCGTACCCCCTTAAGTTGATTCAATAGTTAGCCCGCAGCTGTTTCCGCCATAATCACAGTGGCATCTAATTTGCCTCTACTTGGAGTGCACTTACTGGGGAAGTTCACAGCCTTAGAGCCCAAGCCTGTATCACATCCAAGTCTGCTAGCACAGTTTTTTTTTTTTTGCAAATACAGAAACGCGTTGCAATTACAGAAAACGACAACGGAAGTGTTTCCAGAGGACACCTAAAAGTGATGGAGACGTTCCGGTTGTTGTTGCTGCTACAGTTTGGAGTTGTTAAAGTCGGTGTCCGTCAGTGATATTGGAAAATTAGCTAAACTGTAACATTTTTGGTTTATTTTAATAAATAATAAACTTTATTACTGCAGATGTCTACTGTTAACCCTCTGAGACCCACTGGGGCCATCTCAAATATCATGTTGTCTTTAGAGCGTCATGACTCCTCAATGGTTTGAGCTAGAGACGTGCCGTTTTTTCCTGTTAAACCTGAATAAACAGCGCTAACAAGCAAGCCCCTGTTTGTGAGTAATTAACAGCACTTAGCATTCACATTCTTCCTTTTCTCCAGGCAATGTATTGTCCATTTTGTGGAACTGAATTTGTTGGATGTATTGGACGTATTTGTGGCTCCTGTGGCTCCTGTGGCAACAGTGTCCATCACTTTTAGGTGTCCCCTGGAAACACTTCCGTTGTCGCTTTCTGTATTTGCACCGCGTTTCTGTATTTGCATCGCGTTTCTGTAATTGTAGTGCGTTTTCTGTAATGTGTTGTGTTGTCAAATTGATGAAGATGTTTTCTTAATTTGCTTGTGTTTTGTCCACTTGCATGTGTTTTCTTAAGTTGCAGTGCGTTGAGCTCTCAGGGCCACCGTATGTGGGAGTTGACCCAGCCGATACAAAGTAAATTAAGACATTAGAAATAGTAAGAATATAAAAAAATTGGAGAATAGCTATGGGACAACAAGTCCACTGAGTTTACCAAAGCAGATGCAATGCATATTGTTTTACTAACTGCAATATGTCAGCAGATGCGCAGCACAAAGAAATCTGATCATGCACAATGAAAAGATTAATACAGTATGGTAAATATTCTATAGATGACTATTTAGACATTGACATTGATTATGTTATATATTTTTTTTACTTATTAAAGAGAATATACTGTAGGTTCAATATGAACCTACAGTATATTCTCACAGGGTTAATATATGGGTAAAATATCTTTTCATATCTCCTGTTTAACCAAGGGAATTATTATGATCCATAAAAGCCAGCATTATTAAACGGCAAACAACAACACACAGTATTATTTAGTTATAGGTACAGATTTTCAGAATCAAAATTCTGTAAATAACAAGGTGGTTTTTCACTGACAGCATAGCACAGTGTTTATGATTTCAAACTATGGTCTACTGATTCATTAGAGCTGCCAAAATTACATAAAATACAATTTTTAAAAGAGACAATCTGAACATGACCATGTAGTGTGAGAAAGAGGTCGTTTTCAGTATGGTTAGACTATAATCAATCAAATTTCAATCAAATTTTATTTGTATAGCCCATATTCCCAAATCACAATTTGTCTCATAGGGCTTTAACAAGGTGTGACATCCTCTGCCCTTAACCCTCAACAGAGTAAGGAAAAACTACTTAAAAAACCCTTTTAACGGGTAAAAAGAACGTAGAAACCTCAGAGAGAGCCACATGTGAGGGATCCCTCTCCCAGGACGGACAGAAGTGCAATGGATGTCAAGTGTAAATGTCTATATTCTATATTCAGTGAACATTTTCAGCAGCTGCATCTGGGATGCTGTATTTCTTCATGACTGTCTGTCTGTTACATTTAAGTTGTTTCTTTGTACTGTGAACACATAACTAAGAGCAATTACTATTAAATATTAACAAGAGATGAAAGGTCCAGGAAAACATCTCCTTCAAGCTATCTCATGCTATGCAATCACCCCCTGCATTTGCCAGATGCTTCACACCTGAAGAAAACAAAACAATTTAATATTACTATTGTTTCATTACATTATTATATATTATTATTATTATTATTATTATATTATTATGTATTTGTATGAATTTCTTATTTTTATTATGACATTATTAGATTGTTTTGAGTTCACACAGTTGACACTTCTCTACTTCTCTATGTATGGCAGCTAACATCCAACACAGAATATCCCTCTTGCAGGATGCAGCAAACAGTGAATGTTTAACAGGTAGAAAGCTAAAGAGTGCCAGAGTGCACTTTGATCGGTTAATATTTAAATATTGTGCAGCAGGACACTGTTGACTGTACAACAATGATTGTTGTCATCCAAGTAGGATGTTGTTTCTGTGTTTTCTTTGGTTCTTTGTTTGAGAAAAACGTCACAAGATATTTTTTTCCCACAGAGAGAAACTCTACTGTATTTTACTTCAGAATTTATTTTACTTTACTACACCACAGTTTACACATATATATTGCTACAATGTAACACAATGTTCAAAATTAAGCCAGTCAGAGAGGCACGGTTTGGGTGCAAATCAAGTTCATTTAAAAAAATCCACACTCATACGCACTTGAAATGGGAACGCTGTTGATAACAACAAAATAGCTCCTTTGGTTTATCAGGGATGTCTTTTCATTGGAGTCTCTGCACACTCTGTAGGCCCAAATGACTGCGCAGAGACTGTCAATGTATAAGCGCTGACACAGCAATTCAACTTCAGTCTCTCCACACATCGCACTTGCATTCTTGGGCCAGTACTGTGCGTAAATCACCTTCATCTCCTTAATGAATGTTAGCTGCACACTACTTTCTGATCCTAGACAGTTACTGGATCTGTGTAAATAGGTACTGGAACGCAGCCGATCAAAAAATGAGAGGTTCCGGAATTGATTCTGGCACTCACTTAAGTGTTTTCCATCATTGAAATACAGGAGCAGATCTGCCCATATATGGTCAGAAATGTTCACACTGAGTCAGAGCTCTACAGTGGCTACACTGTGTAAGTGGCAACTTGTAGAGTTTCCAATCATCATAAAATATTGAAAACAGCTCCTACGAGGCCTCAAGGTAGACCCTGTGTGGCCCGTTGGATGTACCACTGCTCTCCAAACCACTGTGTGATCCTGTTTATACAGACTGAGCCTCCTCTGGGAACAGTGACACCTCACCTCCAGCCACTAAACTTCAATCATGAGCAGGTTATGTCATTAATCTATCAGTCTTTACAGTCACTCTCACCTGGGACCTGAAACAACTTATAGATGGTAGACTGTGCAAAGCATTTTGTTACTCTGTCTTGTAACATTACTACAGTACCTCATGACTGCTTACTATGTTTCATAAAATCACATGAACATTTTAATTCAATCATACTGGTCTACTGGTTACTTTAAATAAAAATTCTGGAATGACTTCAACATTAAATATCCTTAATCAAAAAAACATATTTGACAGTTTATCCATAAACCAACAATAGTAATATCAGGCATCCAAAATATAGTAATAAATAAAGTATAGTAATAAACATCATTCACACAAAAGACGACCACAATTCTGCCACATTCAGGTTAGACGATACGTACATAATGTACATACATGTGCAATCATCTCAACAAAGAATCTGGAAACCATCACACCCACTTGCTTCAAGATAACAGGGGAAGAACTATGTCACCAGTTTATGTGTTCAGTTTTGCCACAGTGCCATCAACCTGACCTCACCTCTTGTTCCCTCAACCAGCATCCAAACTACTTTTATATGGAAGTCTGCGGGGGTGGGGGTGCTGAATGCGCTGCAGCAACCCCTGGTGGTGCTGAGATGTTAATTTTCTATAACATTGACATGACCAGCTCTACCTCTGCCTTGGAATGACTCATTCTACTCCTCCTGCCTAAACCTAACAAATCCAATCAACAAAGTCAACAATCACTAGCCAATCACAGGCAGAGGAGGGTTGGGTAATGTCAACTTTATGTTAGGATTTGTAAATTTGCATCTTACTACTGTAGCAGTGATAGCTAGCTAAATGTAACATAATAATGGCACAAAATGTTGCCACTGCTACCAGCTGTCAAGCTCGGCATTTGAGGAGCCTTTCCAGCATCCAGCTTCAACTTTTCCTGCCAGACGTTTTGGGTAAGTAACTTTCAGTCGTGCATTTACACCAAGGGTTTGTTACATGGAAGTGGCTTCATTAGAGAGAGAGAGAGAGAGAGAGAGAGTGATCAGGTTGTGTGTTTTGCTTGATGGAAGATGGTTTAAGGGCAGACAATCCAACTGTGCCAAATGCCAAACAGAAGGTCCATCAGGTTCCTGGGAAGCAGGGGAATCGCTTTAAGGGGTGATGTCATACGTGATGGAATACTTTAGGAAGTGATGATGGACTGCACTTGTGATCTTCCAAAAGATCAGGAGTAGATGAGGAGAACAGACAATTGGATGTCTGATACTGTACAAGACTAAATCATCAACAGTTTGCTCATGCTATCCAAGGAGGATATTGTAGCCAATTCATCTGAATCCAGATTTAATGGATTAACTGATGACACAACTAATAAAATGATTAATTACTTATGGAACAACTAATACTACTACTAATACACTTCAGAGCAGTTTTCATCCAACTTGCAATTTGTTGACAGCAGCAATATGCCTCATTGTATATTTTCAGGCCCATGAACTTTGTTGAGTGTTTCCTTTATAATTAGAGAATCAGCAATTTAAGGTGGCTCCCAGGAGACACTGGGAAAGGTAGGCAGGTGATCAGAAAGTTAAGTAAAAGGAATCTCTGGGGGTTTGGGCTCAAACAGAGGACTCGAGCTGAACGAGTCGACACAGGGATCAGGTGAGGAGTGAGCGGAGCAGGAGCACAGCTCGATGCGGGAATTCACACCGTTGGAGATAGCAGGCAGATGATCAGAGAAAGTCACACAGATGTGTCTGTGATCTTTACCACAGGCGAGTGCAGGTTGAGGAGTAGAAACACTCATAGTGGAGTGTCTCCAAGTGAAAACACACAGGCAGAAACAAGAATCGCTGAAGCAGATCTCGTTGTCAGGGACAGAAGGCTGAGTTGTTTTTCAGGATTTAGGCAAGGCAGGTATAGGCAGGGTCGCCAATGGGTGATCACTCCGAGAAGAACACTGGAGAGTCCTGCATGGCAAAGAACAATCTGGCAATGACTGTGTGTGTGAGTGACTGGGGCTTAAATAGTGGCTTGATACTGATGAGGAGCAGGTATGTGCGCAGGTGACTGTAGTTGGAGTGATGAGATGTGCGGGACTGACAGGCTGAGTGACCGGCAGGTGGGGTGAGTGACAGGTGAACTGAATGATGAATGAAGCTGAATGAGCTGAATTGTGACACTAGCAATTTTTTAGCCCTGCGAATCAGTTGCCAAGAGCCTGCAGAGATCCAAATCAAGTACCCTTGGTTCGCTCGCTTGAATACGTAAGTGTGCTCACAGAATGCATAGCCAAAACTCCGGGATGATGCAGGCTGTGGATGAGATGATCTGCCAGGTTGAAACCTGTGCCTTGCAAACAGGTTTGAAAATGCCCAGCACCGCTCCAAATGTGAGGAGAACCCGGCTCGCTTTTGCCAAACCACGGAGCCAGAGTCAGTGGCGCACAATGCAGCAATAGTGATTTGGCGACGAGAGAAGAGACTCCTAATTTCCACAACCCCTGAGCGTAAGGCCACATTTGAACTGTTATAACTACTGGAGCACCTGCCTTGCAACTCAAGGTAAACATATTTGGTTTGTTATAAGCTACCACCCAGCAGTTTAATGATCAACTGTCAATACCTGATAATCATCACAAAAACTTTGCATATTTGGATATTAGTCGCTGCTGAGCAGTTAAGATTCCACTTTCAAGGTTTTTATATTGGCATCATACTCAGTTACAATGAAATTGTAAGAGGCTCCTCTCTCCATTATATATATCTATATACAGGTGCAAAAAATAGCTATTATTGTTCAATAGCATTTGTTTCACTGAGTTTCTGTTGTATGGACATTGCTACTGCTTTTTTGGTATTTGTTGTGTTTTTGGCATTGCTGTGGGCCTATGTTGTATTTGTATGGAGAGACACCCATTATGATTTTTTTCATTGAAATAAGCGCTGACACACGCAAAATGCTCCTCCCACTTCAGCATCCCCAACTTAAAACCTCTTCTCATGGCCAAAAATGTGTGGGAATTTGTCTTGGACTGTACAGTAACAGTAAAAGTAAAAAAAAAGAAACAGGAAATGACTTCCAAATGAAGAGACACTGACAAAATAAGCATTTACTACAAGATAATAGTTATAACTATACTATTTACTGTACAGAAAATTTGCTAAGTAGAGTCATTGAAGTCAATTGGCTGGAAAAGATCAACCATTACACAATTTAGTTTGTAATGACTGACTTGTTTGGCAAAGAAGTCAAACATCTCAAAGGGCAGAGACCATTTACTTTACAGAAGAAATAATGTATGTTCCAGAATGCTCACTCATGAATGTGCTGATCTGGTATAAATCTGGTGCCATAGATAAATCTTACTTGTCTGTTTCCCTCTTTCTGGAATGCACTGCTGCAAAACACGTCCAGCAAAAAATCCTGGAAGCCTGTTCAGCTCGAATGGACTCCTCACTTCAAACAGACATACATTCAGCTGTCAGTCCTGACACACAATCCTCCTCCTCCTCACACACACATGCACGGACAAACAAACATCCCTAGCTGCACTACATAACACTCCTTGCCTCTTATTTTATTCCATCACGGCTGTGTCTAAGTGTGTGTGAGCACACAGGCAAGGAAAGACTGCGCATGCAGTGACGGTGGCTGAAAGGAGGGAGGAGACAGGAGAGGGAGGGAGAGAAAAAGGAGGGATACACCTCCCTTTTTGGTTCTGAAACATGAACATGCTGCTCAGTGCTTCAGTAAGAAAGAATAGTGTGTGTGTTTGTGTATGTGTGTGTGTGTCTGTGTGTGTCTGTGTGTGTAACATTATACACTGCTGTTTCTGACTTTGAGAAAAGAGAAAAGACATTTCCTCAATGGACACACACACGTACATTTTCCTTCACAGCTCCTCTGTGAGTGTGTGAACAATCCCCTCCCGCACTTGTCGTTGAGGAAGGTGTGTGTGTGTGTGTGTGTGTGTGTGTGTGTGTGTGTGTGTGTGTGTGTGTGTGTGTGTGTGTGTGTGTGTGTGTGTGTTTGCACGCTGAGGCTGCCAGGTAATCTTACCCTCAGGGTCACCCTCCACCTCCAAAAAGTAGGAGTAGCCTGAACTGACCGGCCCAACTAACTGGATTGGCTATTGCTAGGCAGCGCGTGTCCCCCTCCCTGTTATTGGCTGCAAGAGTCTAGGGGGAACCAGAGAAGGAGGTTTTCGACTAAAAAAGAAAGGGGCAAAGATACCAGTGTAATTTGATAATGAAGCCGAAGACAGGAGTTGAAGCCGAGAAAGGCAACGGTGAACAAATGAAATAAACAATCTGTAGCTGGGTATTCTTATTAACACCATTAGAGGGCACTGTCTGAATTTGAGTCACCCATGTAGTTGACGAGGAAACGGGAATGTTTATGCTGAAGAAACCAGAAGAAAAGAAGCCATCTGCTCACAGTAATGTGGACATGCTAGGTTTTCCTGTGAATTTTAAAATGCTTCTGATTGTAAATATCTAGTGTTAAGCAAGTGAGTTACTGACATGCTTGCACCATAAAACTGAAGGAATGTCAAAGATTTTTGTTTGGTTTTATGCACATCACTAATCTATGTAAATGTTGAATAGTGTGTTTTAGATTATGCAGTGTTGGATGAGTGGGAAATATCTGAGGTTCCTGCAGAGGTTCAGATGCATAGGTAGAGCTGGTTAATTTCCCCTCTCTGCCTCTTCTCCTTCCATCGCTGTCTCAAAAACACTGCAGGTGTCTTGATATAAAAGGTGATTGTCTCCGACTGTATCTTTTTGACATTCTTGATTTTCAATAAAGATGAAGATAGCAATTAATACATGAGAACAGAACCAGAAATGATAAGATGTGATTTGTTTAAAAAAGCTTAAATTGGTGGGCACAACAAGTTGCCCTTTTAAAATTTTAGTTGTAGTTGACAAAGATGTCAGTGTAGGATTCAAATATAATATATATAATAGCAGTATACATTCTGAAGTAAAGCTAAGTGGGATGATAGAAAAAAAGGCCTAATTATTTTAAATATTGCATTGTATCACACGTTTACAGACAGTCTGTCTGTTGGGTTTCCTATAGCCTGCTTTCTTTTTTTATGCAGGTTGTAACATTTGGCCATTACGCCACCTTTTTTACTCCCATTGTAATTATCAACAGGCAAAAGGGGAAACAAAAAGGAAGTGAATGGACAGTCAAAGAGAGTGGTAAAATTTTGTTTCTATATAGTGTTGGTTAATAATAACAACTTGCAGCTAGACTATCTATGAGAAGATAGATATATCTGATATGAACAAGAAGACGGTGGCCTGAGATGACTGATGTTAACTAGCCAATCTTAGAGAGCTAATCTTCAGTACTGTACGATTTAACACACAGTAACTCTGTTGGACTACTCTACACATGTAACATTAATTGTGATGATTGGTTTTCAAAAAGACTTAATGTTTTAACACCAGTTGGGTATGGGAAGATGCTAACATAACTAATGTTTAGACATACTACATCAAACTTTATTGATAGAAGGCTTTGCAATCGATTGTGTGTTATTTAAAGTCTCATTTGATATGTAGCATGTTGCTGGTTTATTGTATATTTTTTAGTGCTTGAAATTAGGGAGGTGGACTCACAAACCAGATTTTGCATAGGGCCCCCAAAAAAGCTAGAAACGGCCCAGCAGTGATGGACTCCTGAGCACTGTCCTGGTGGGTGTCATTGTATTGAACACTCAGTCATGATTTAAAAATAAAGCACGGTTTTCAGACAGATAAACACTGAAACAACATGCAGTATGTAATGATAGGAATGGCACGCCTGATACTGATATGGTTACTAGCGATTTATGAATATGCTTCTGCTAATAAAAGTTGAATTTTATTTTGAAAGGTATAACCGGATGTTGGGTGTTTTATTATGGTTGAAGTGACAGTAGTGCAGCACACAGCTGTACCGAGGCAGAGGCAGCGGGATCTGGTCACCATCAGATGTGCGAGGAGGTGATGTATTCCAGTCTAGTAACCGCACAAACCAATAAGGACATCATGGACATTATTTCATGGCTTAGCGACGGAGAACACAGCTCGCCTGGTGACGTGAAACGAGGAATGTAAGCACTGACGATTAAAGCTGCAAGACGCGACTGACTCCGATCGCACTACTCCTTTTCCATCGTCCACCATTTGGTTGTCAGTGATGGAGCACATCCGGACGCCAAGGTACCAACACTTATTTCAGCACCAATGACTTTCTGTCGCTTGTCTTTTATCTTCGCTACTGCTGCTGGGCTTCTCCTCCATCTGCCTCGGTTACATACCTCCGCTATTAATCAGTGTCTATGAGGAGTCATCCCCTGAAAACTGACGTCTGTCTGTGCATGTGAAACCTGCACGGTCTTTGATCACTCTGACATGTGACATGATAATAAAAACACATTGTGTATCGATACATTCTTCAGACACATTTAACAGATTAGCTCATAGTTACCCCCCGTGTCCACGGAAATAAAAACCTCTTCCACTTTATCCCTCACGTAGCCGTGAACACACCTGGTGCATGTGGCTTTAAGTTAATTTATTCCTTCTGCCATAGACGCAGGATTTTTACGTTTGTATTGTTCTTATTAATATAAATATTGTTTATATGTTCTACACATCTGTCCAATCATGATGTTGCATTGTCCTGCTAACCACCATCTTCCTCCGGTGTGCCAGCCAGGCAAAGGCCTCACCCTCCTCAGGATATACATTAGCTGATAGATATAGCTTGATTAGGATACTCACATTACATTAACAGTATCCAATAGGTCATTCATGACAACAGTTGACAGGGGCATGTTTGTTTGTCGTTACATACCAGCAGATACAAGCAGGCACTCCAAACAAAAGCATTAATGTGTATTTACACAAACTGTCATTAAGTAACCTGTAACCAGTAGAGTCACGCCAGGAGAGACTGAGCTGTTATCACAATATAATAATCTGTTTCAGACATGCCACCCATTTTAAATGTGTGTGTCATTCCATCCCTGGTACTTAGCCCATGTGTATGTGTGTGTCCCTGTTAGGTGGAGAATGTGCATCTCATAGACCGAGCGTCAGGCCAGAGAAAGGCCAGCATCGGGACTCTTTACCTTTCTGCCACGCACACCATCTTTGTAGAGAACAACCTGAGACACGCAAGGAGACGTGGGTAAGCTGGAAACAAGGCACTTCACCTCTGGACCACAAGAACTACCTTTAACATTTTGTTTACTTCTGTAATAATAGGATAGAAGAGTATGTTTTTTTTTCCTTGTTATATCATCATGTCACTGCCTGGGTGAAATATCAAATGAGTGAGATTCCATACTTCCCCCATGCCACAATGTCTTACTCTACATAGATTGTCATACTGTATTCAGTAACCTGCATTTGATTATTCCTGTATTCATGCAATCACCAAGAAAAAAATTACTTGCATATTTGGAGATAAAGTGGTGAATCATGTTATAAAGAACAGAAATAAATAACTTTTTGAATGTGCAGTCTCCAGAGGCTCCCACAGCAACTGTAGTAAATGTAAAACTGATTTAGTGCAGACATAAATATATACCTTTGTTAGGCCCTCTGCAGAGTTTTCAGCAGTTCTATATGTTTATTGCAAACTAAACTGTGCAACATGGTTCCAATAAGCATTATTACAACACCAGGGTTAAAGTATGTACTCTGAATGACACTTCTCAGTGTATGTCATCTATCGGTGCCTCTGTAGTAGTAACCAATGAAGAATCACATCTTTGCTATAATGGTATTTATGTGTATGGAAAAAAAATTGTTGGTCATTAGATGTTGATTGTCAATCAATCAATTTGTATAGCCCATATTCACAAATTACAATTTGTCTACAATTGGGCTTAACAAGGTGTGACATCCCCTGTTCTAAGCCCTCAACAAGAGTAAGGAAAAACTACTAAAGAAAACGTAGAAACCTCAGAGAGAGCCACATGTGAGGGATCCCTGAAGCTGAACACATCAACAAAATTACAATATTTACAACATTGATTAGAAGAAACAGTTACTAGCATAATGGAAAGGTGTGTCAGTGTGAAAAGTATTTATACATAAGAAAATGTCTGATAGAGATGAAGGGAGCAGCAATGACAATTTAAATCGAGGAGATATTGCCAGTAATCTTGGAATATTTGAAGATGCATATTGTATATCAAGCAGTCTTGTTGTAAACAAGTAGTAACTGTTGAGAAAAAGTCATCTCTTTTTTGTTATATTATCATAGCTTTGTAATGCCCCTTTTGATTTTTTCTGAGTTTGGTCCCTGTGCACTTGATTATTTAAGTTTTCTTGGGATTAATCTCTCTGTGCCCTCCTCTCTGATCTGTGTTCCGTTCCTTAAAGAATATAATAATTATATACATTTTAATAATAATAGCAATAAATCCTCAATTTGTTTACTTTTCATTATGTTACAAACTGTTTTCTTCCAATAAATGTTGTAAATACTGTTATTTTGCTGATGTTCTCATTTACACGTTGCATCTATTGCATATCTGTCCGTCCAGGGAGAGGGATCACTCACATGTGGCTCTCTCTGAGGTTTCTAAGTTTTTTACCCTGTTTAAAATGGTTTTTTGGTAGTTTTTCATTTCTTGTTAAGGGGTTAAGAGCAGAGGATGTGGCACCTTGTTAAGCCCAATGAGAGAAATTGTGATTTGTGAATAAAATAAACAAATAAAATTCAAGCAAGCATCCCAGACCTATCATCTCTATCTTAGTGACATGGTGAGATGGTCATCCTAAATTTCTGACCCTGCTAGACTTTCTTCCCAAGCTGTCCATATTTGAACGTTGAACGAGCTGCAGTCAAATATATTTATTTTATTTTGGCGAAAGCAAAAAATTGCACAGTTTTTACCAACCATTTGACCGAAACATTGACTGGATAAAAAAGGCATCCAAGGGTGTAAGATTTCAGCCAACAGGCATCCACTGTCTATATTGGATTTGCAGAAACAGAGAAGACAAATTTCCATCAGCTTATGTTAAAAAAAGAAATCGCAGCTAGAGTAACCGTCTACTTCTTCTTTGTCTTCTTCAACACATGGCCTTTACTGCCCATTAGAAAAGCCCAAGAGCTTCCCCACAAACCAATGTCGACACTTCTTCCTGAATATTTTAGATCACAAGACAGATTACACAATAATGTGATATTTTTGTTTATGTGCACCTCTTAAATTTAGGTTAAGTTTTTTCATCTGAGAATATTAGAACATGTGTATTTTTGTCAGAGGTGGGTAGTAATGTATAACATTTACTAAGTTACATGTACTTAAGTAGTTTTTTTCAATAAATTGTACTTCTGACAGTAGTTTTGCAGAATACTTTTTACTCCTACTCAGTTACATTTATGATGAAAAAAGGTTACTTCTACTCTGTTACATTGGGTCACTAACTTCTCACTACTTTTCCGTGTCTATGATTTCTACATTTTACACTCAGCTGAGCTGATGCAATGATTTTCCTACAGGGAAGCCCGGGCCACACTGGCTGCTCTGTGGATCTGCTGCGTTGTCGAATTGTCTGTTGTTCACATAGGCAGTGGATCTGCAATGTTGGGTTTTAGGTGTGATCACTGTATTTCCTTGAATAAAAGTACATCTATATACGCAACTACTTGCCAGGAAACTACGCTATGAAACTGTGCATCTTCCGATCCTGCGATAACACAAAAAATCTTGTTAAAACAAAACCAGAAAAACAGCAGAAACGCTGGAGTGCTTTTACTTTAAAAGTGGTAGAGGAAGTGTTGCAAATATTTATGTTTGTGACATATTAAAACTGGCGAAAGATCATTTTCACCATCTATTCAGCTGTGAACCGTGCAGATTGTGGAGAAAATAGGCGAGACCTTGATTCAAAATGTATTTAATCCTTAATTTATGTTACATATTTTAAATTGTAAAAATTTACTTTATTTAGTGGAATATGTTGTTTTTGAATGACTGCATCTAAGCCACTCCTGCAGGGATTGATGGTTTTTATATAATAGTATTGTTCATGTGGTGGGGACCTATATCTGTTTACACAGTCCCCTGGTGTGTTTCAGGTGTTGCACAGCATGGTGAGCAGTGTGGAGAGGCTGCCCACCACCCCTGCAGGAAGTCAGCTGATCCTACGTTGCAAGGACTTCCGGGTCTTCCAGATCCTCATCCCACAAGAGAGAGACGGTTTGGATGTTCATGCCTCATTGGTCAGGTTGTCACGACCAGGTGTGTGTATGTATTTGTGTGTGTAAGTGGGTTAATGTGTATTGTGTAAATGAGTGAGTTGAACAAAGGTGTTGTTTTTTTAAATATTATTTTAAAATGACTCTCCTCTCCTCTCTCAGAGAAGTACAATGAGCTGTACTGCCTGTCCTTCAATCCCAATTTGAACAAAGAGGAGAGAGAAGAGTCCTGGACTTTCGTAGATCTTGTGGTCGACTACAAGCGGATGGGAGTTCCTAATAATCTGTGGGTCACCACAGCAGCCAACAGTGAATACAGGGTCAGTCTAATTGGGATAAGTCAGTTAAGTAGATGTGATATTTTTAAAGAGATAAGGTGTAGGTTTATGCAGGGAGATTATATTAATGATTATAAAGACAGAGTGGGGCCAAAGTTCTACCTCTACTAAAGCCCTTATTCTATTTGACTCTATGGTCTGTTTTAGTTTACTGGCAGTATTTCTTCTGCTAAGTACAGTGAATATGCTTTGTACCTGGGACATTTGCAAGGTCATAGATAAGAATGAGTGTCTGAACACATAAACAAAGGACAAACACAGGCTTTATTATTAGCACTATTATGTTGACTATGATAATGGCAGTGATTAGGGGTTGTAGGGGAGATGTTTTTAAATTCCAAATATGTAAAACAACAAACGGTTTACAAGTCAAAATATTATTGTAACACACTTTTCCTATACAGTATTCATTTAATTATTGTTCGGTGGTGTGTCTGACATTTACAGTCAGTAACTGACGTGCACTGCACAGCTAATGTTACAGTTACATTACTCAGTAAGAAGTGAACACCAGTGCTGCAGTATAAAAACACTTTGTGTTGTATTGTTCTTGTTGATATCATGCAGAGCATGTAGGAATATAATAAAAACACAATCTGTGTAGCTTTAGTCTGGTCCCTTTGGTCCCAGTGGTTCAGTACTCTCCTCACTGCTGCAGCTCCAGGAACTCCCCCTCATCTCTCCCTCACAGATCCTCTGCCTCCTGCCTGCCTACTCCCTCCTCTTCTCTCTTCTCCTCAGTGAAGCCATCCAACCCTCTTTACCTCCTGAGCCACAACTGCCTTTATATTTGGGATATATATATTTGTGCCTTTTATATTTGTGATATATATATATATATATATATATTCTTCAGTAGAAACCCTTAATCTTGTTGAGTTCCACAAACAAACTTTGTAAGGCATAAAAATATTGTAAATGGACCAACCCATGCTTGTCCATACAAGGTGGACAGGACCTAAGTCTACAATAAAAGGTCTCATCATCTGTAAATTATTGTTTCCTTGATGGTAAAATATTTGCCCCTCACCCCCAGGTGTGTGATACATATCCCTCAGAGCTCTTTGTTCCAAAGTCGGCAACACCCGCCATCATCGTGGGAAGCTCAAGGTTCAGAAGTAAGAGGACGATTTCCTTCTCTGTCCTACTTCCACCAGGATACACTGGTCAGTGTGACACACACACGTTTGTTCTTCTATCTTAGTGAGAACACTCGACAAAATACATTCCCTAACCCCTTACCCTAACATTAATATCCAAACTAAATGCCTTACACAGCCCATTGAAAAAGTGAGAATCGATCAAAATGTCATCACTTACCAAAAATGTTCTCACTCTGTAGGGTCTATGCTTAAAATGGTCCTCACAAAGATATAAGTACAGGAACACACACACACACATAAAAGGAATATTATGATTGTAATCATAATGATGATAACAATGATGTGGATAATATGTCGCCCTAAAGGCAGCAGTGTGCCGGTGCAGTCAACCACTGTCAGGCTTCAGTGGACGTTGTCAGGAAGATGAGATGATGCTTCAGGCTGTTATGAAGTCCAACCCTGGTAGTGACTACATCTATGTTGTGGATACAGGCCCAAGGTAACACCTCCCACATTTATTCAGTCCATTTATCCGAACCAACAACCTTCTTGTTGAGGACGACCTGCTCTACCTTAATAATATATATATATATATTACATATTCATACCATATTCAGTACTCTATTTTTTGTGCATGTGTGTGTGTGTGTGCCAGCTTAATGCAATGGCAAATAGAGCAGCAGGTAAAGGCTACGAGAACGAGGACCACTACACCAACATCAAGCTGCAGTTCGTCGGCATTGAAAACATTCACGTGATGAGGAGTAGCCAGCAGAAAATCATTGACGGTAAGGAGAAGTTTGTGTTTGTGTTTGTGTTTGTGTTTGTGTGTGTGTGTGTGTGTGTGTGTGTGTGTGTGTGTGTGTGTGTGTGTGTGTGTGTGTGTGTGTGTGTGTGTGTGTGTGTGTGTGTGTGTGTGTGTGTGTGTGTGTGTGTGTGTGTTGAGGAAATAATATAAAGCTGCAGTGTAATATGGAGACAGGGAAACAGCAGAGTTAAGAAGAGTAAATGCACAGACTTCCTTTGATAATATATTGTTGTGTTCATGTTCCTGTGTGTTTGTTTGTTTGTTAACCTCTCTCTCTTTCTTTCATACAGTGGGCGAAATGCGATCTCCATCAATGACTGACTTCCTGTGGGGTTTGGAGAACTCGGGTTGGCTCAAACACATTAAAGCCATACTGGATGCTGGAGTCTTCATTGCCAGGGTGTGTACATAGTCAGACATAATCACACACAAGCACAAACACACACCACATTTTAAAAACTGGAACTGTCTGATTGGGATTATTGAACTATAAATGCCCTTCCACTTTCCTGAAAACTGCTCAACTGATCAACTTGACTTGTGAAGATCTAAGGAATTGACGTTAACCGCAACCACAGACATGGGTACGCTACCAGAGGATGACAGCCTGAACAGCAGGTCCAGTTGTTGGATCCGTGCCACAACTGCTCAACCCAACCAAGTGCCAACTCAATCATCACAAAAGGTTTCAGTTACAACACACATCAATGCCACCACTGACCTCTCCTCCAGACTGCACTGGATGCCTTCGGCTGAGTAAAAAAATCGCTGAACTTGAAGGTCGGATTTCCAACCTATACCAGATCCAGAACGATGAGCAAATCTTGGTCTCAATGGTCTTGGTCTCCTGAATTCCCGACAACAACACCACGCTTTCCCGGGCTTGGTCCCTCTGTATCTACAAAGCCGGAGCTGCCGATGGTCAGCTCGTCTCTTGTGGAGGACCCCTGGCCCAGGCTTGGAGCCATACCCAAGGCACGGATTTGTTCCACACCCACTCCTTCGGAATCCTGGAGTGTAATCCAGGGGACAGCTGCAACTAACGATTATTTTGATAATCGATTAACCTGTTGATAACTTTCCGATTAATCGAATAAAAAGACAAAAAGCTACATCTGAATAGATGCAATAGTCTGCATCTATTCAGCTGTCTAAAACAATCCTTGGGGCTCCTGTCTCTTTACAAACACGTCAAAGTCAACACTACTCTACTCCAGGTCTTCTTTAACAAACCTTTCAAGTTTGAACTTGATCATGTAAGCAATTGTTGACAAATTCAAAAGGCGAAGATTCTTTAACTTGCCAGGAACATCATTAATCATTAATCTCAGTCTCTATCTATCTATATCTATCTATCTATCTATCTATCTCTCTCTGTCTCTCTCTCTCTCTCTCTCTCTGTCTCTCTCTCTGTCTCTCTCTCTCTCTCTCTCTCTCTGTCTCTCTCTCTGTCTATATATTCTCTCTCTCTCTGTCTCCCTCTCTAGGCGGTGGCTGATGAAGGAGGTCAGTGTGTTGGTCCACTGTTCAGATGGCTGGGACAGGACAGCCCAGGCCTGCTCTGTAGCAAGTATACTGCTGGACCCATACTACAGAACCATCAAAGGGCTCATGGTAACACACACATGTACATAATACACACACGCATGTATGCTTGACTAATCCACCCATCATCCACCCGAAATAATAATTTTCTCCAATTTTCTTCCAATCCGGAAAGAAAATTCCACTCCACCTCTACTGGTGATAAAATGGTAACATATTACACTTAAGAAGGCTGGTTTTGAATTTAAATTCACATTCATTTAGTTTTTTGGAAAACTGAAATTGTAACAGGGTATATGCATAATCACAGAGCCCCTCTGGCGACATTCCTGGAAAAAAATGTTGCATGGCCACGACTTATTAATCCTTGGAACGGGATAAATAACTAGGGGCCACGAGATATGAATCTGTTCTTTACTAACAAGACCTGGCAAACTGAACTGAAGAAGCCTCTTGGATGAGAGATGAAACATTTAACTAAATCACGTGATGTAGCCTCTATAATGGGCTTTAGTTTGATCCACACTGTACCCATATGTACCTTTTTCTGTGCGTCATGATGCCTTTTTAACCCACCTGAACCATTTCGCTATTCATCAGACATTTTTACGACCCTACAAACCCGACCCGCGGATTAACCGCCAGTCCGTTGGTAAAACTTCAGTCCGCGCATCACTAATGTTTAAATATATATAGAGTTAGTGGAAAGTTGCTGGTTCAAGACTCAGCTCCCTAAGTTTACGTGTCAAAGTGAAAGTCAGCTCTTTTATTCCCTCAATTGTCGGCTGTGCAGTGAAACAACATTGGCGCCCATTCCATGTTCATAACTTTTATACAGAGGGAAGTGAAATAAAGTTGTTCCTGCCTTAAGCCAGCTGTGTAAAAAGTCTTTATCCTTCCTTCCCTCTTTGACTTATTAATTCATACTTCAGTCACACACCCCTCCCCACCAACACACATGCACTGATCGTTAAAGTGCACTGAGCGCTAGTTTAACAATTTTTTATAAATTGTGTCCAAATCACAACAAAATCTGCACTGCACTCCTATGACCACAAAGAATACACATGCCAAGTGAGAAGTGGATTAGAGATATGCGTTCCACAGACAGACAGACAGACAGATAGACGTTTGTGGAATTTGTAGGTAGATTTCTGTTTGCCTCCCTTCTAGGTGCTGATAGAGAGAGACTGGGTTTCCTTTGGACATAAGTTCTCCCACAGGTCAGTTACTGTCTGCAGAGCAATGTAATTATAATAACTGTGTTTAATTTTCTTAGACAGGGCCAACCTATTCTCAACAGTGGAACCATGCAGTTCCATATTTTCCATGCATGCTATGATTACAGATGTACCTGTAAGACAAACACTAGGCTGCTATGCACAGCTTTCTTTGCAGTTGTCTGCAGTCTGCGTTTAGAGAAGATCTTATTAGATGAGTTTGTGGTTTTACATTTCGATTTTTCCAATGCGTAACACCAGTTTAAGTCACATGTTTACTGTTAGACAACAATAAACATGTTTTAGGCATTTAATGAACAGGAAATTGAACTTTATTTCAGGTTAGTGTCTGTGACTGATGCCACGGTTTGGAAAAGCAGAAAGAAAAAGACAGTGTGACAGGGAGAGAAAGTCAGAAACACAGAGAAAATGGTTTAGGTTGATTTTAATTTCTAAGTCAACAAATCTAGGTAAGTCAAAATCTCAATGATGCGGCCAAAGACCGTCTTTCATCTTCTGATCCAGTGGTTTAACAATGTTTAAACAATGTTTAAAGTATTCGAATATAAACTGGCCATTCTAAGGTAAAGAAAACAACCAGTTGTACAATTTAGATTATCACACACTAGTGAAAACATCACTAGGATTATTTTATATTCAATTTCTGCCAATAGATCCCTTTCACCTCAATCTTACACACTGGACCTTTAACTTTCATGCATTTTAGTTTGTCACTTCCTTCATTTTACTTAAATTTTCCCTCTGTTAATGGACTATAGCTTCTCTTCCTCCCATTGTTCAGTTTCCCACTACTGCACTTACCACACCTGAACCTCATCACCAATCAGTTTTTGGATTTTTGCCTGCTCCCTTTGGATTTGTATGCTTGTGTATTGTTGGAACCGTTTGCCTGTGTATGACCTTCGCCTATTTCAGTAAAGACCTTGATTTTGCCTTATCATTTGACTTCCTGAGTGTTCTCTGCTTTTGAGTTTCTTCCAGTTTTGTTACAATTGTTATCAGGGTCATCCTTTTTGTTTTAATTGTCCATGTCCCATCTGCTAACATGGAGGAGGTGTGGTTTATAGCATATATCACAACCAGCCACTAGGAGGCAATATAGATTTTTTTTTTTTGCCTCAAGGCTTTTTTACTAGAAAAACTGCTGATCTTCTCTGTAGCAGGGACACTGGGAGGGTCAGGACTGAGACACTCACAGTTCCCTGAAGAAAACCTGCTCGAGAACTTTCTTCATGCCACCTGAAAACTGAGGCAACGGTTCACCTTTCTAAGAACAGGTTTACACTTCGTCATGGGGGCTTATTGAGTGTAGCTTGATGGGTAATAGTTTTCACAATATAGCAATACAGTGTGCCCAAAGTGAAGGGCGCTGAATATATGTATGTTTTTTTTTACTGACTCTAAATCAATCTGTTATTACATCTCAACAAAAAATTACAAATAATAAGAACAATAAACATTTAAATACAAATATGAATTATACCACAAATTATACAGGCTTCCCTTGTAGGCAAAGTGTCTGTTAAGGTAGAAAATCACTATTATTATTATAGACATATACACGTTATACTTTACATCAAAGATAACAAGTCAACGTACAGGATGTTTTGAAGAGCGTGTTGGGGTGTGCAGTAAAGTAAGCGCTCTGTCCTGCAGGTACGCCCACCTTGACGGAGATCCCAAAGAGGTATCCCCTGTCATTGACCAGTTCCTGGAGTGTGTGTGGCAGCTTTCAGAACAGTTCCCATGTGCCTTTGAGTTCAACGAACACTTCCTCATTGCCATACACTCACATGTGTACTCCTGTCAGTACGGGACCTTCCTGGGCAACTGCCAGAGGGAGCGCAGGGATATGAGGTAGGACTGATGTAGACACTATAGACTAAGAAGCTTGTCTATATTTTAAAATAGAGCTCAACAGCGTGGTTATGGATTAAAAATCTTATTTATTTACTAATTAAAGATTTTCAGCTATAACCTTCCACGGTAGACTTACCACAATTGATGAGAGAGCCTGTATGATATCGACATTAAATACCTTAAATACCTAAGTTTTAAGAAAAACATGTTTTATTCATGTCAAGGAGAAGTACTACACTACCCACAATCCTAATGTGTAATGGTGACATTTCTAATCTGTGTAGCTTGCTGTTAAGTGTTTACACAATGAATAACATGTTGGCTACGAGTAGATAATTCATTGTTACATTATGTTTACCACAAGAAACAACGGTTTACTTAACGTAATCCTCGGTTCATTAATATCAGAGTGAGGTGCTTCACTATGGTAAATCGCCTTGGCATGTCAAACTAGCGAAGCTCCAATGACACCACGTCTGTCCTTGACAGACAGGGTGACCTGTGTGAGGGGACCACCCCCTCCGAATATCACAGTCGGCCAGCTCCTTTGAATCATTCTAGACTGTTTCTTTCCATGTCATTGCAAGGAGGCACGTGATGTGAAACACCTCTCTCTGTTATCAAAGAACCAGGGCTTATGTTAAGTAACCCATCGTTCGGTGTTTCATTATGGGAGATATAGACCACTCCTGGATGGCTTAAGTCTCCCGAAGCAGTACACAATATTAAGCCGGGTAAAAGAAACAGTACCTGGACCCCCATGTGTTTGCCTCTAGCACTGCTTGTGCTAGGAAGGCCCAGAGACATCCAATCTGTAAAACCTTGAAAAAATGTGAGGCGAAGCCCAGCTTGCCGCAGCACATATGTCCTGTATGGAGACTCCCCTGTTCAGAACCCACAAGGTGGCTACGCCGTTAAACGTTTAGGGGGGGCTAAATACCTTAGAGATTTAGCCTTCACAATCCAGTGAGACAGCCTCTGGCGGGACAATGGTTTACCCTTATGGGGAGTTGCACAGGACACAAACTACTGATCACCTTTCCTGAACCCAGATGTTCTACTCATGTAGACATGCAGAACCCACACTGGGCACAGTGTATTAAGCTCCTTATCCTCCCCTGAGGAGAATGGAGGCAGGTGAAACACCACCAGCTCCACTGTGAAACATCTTTAGGCTGACTCCAACACTTTTGGCACAAAAGCTGGGTTGGGCCGGAAGCAGACCTTGGAGAGTTCCGGGGGGCATTTGGACAAAGCCTGTAGGTCACTCACCGTTTTGCAGTAGTCAAAGCCAAGAGCAAAACTTTCTTTAGTGACATAAACTTAATTTCCTCTATTTGCTCAAATGGGTGCCCAGAGAGGGTATTCAGCACCACAGACAGATCCCACAAAGGATCCAGGGGCCTGGATACTGGGAGCTTGCGGCATGCGACCTTCATGAAGCTGCCAACTTAGGGATGTTGCCGCACGGGCCCTCTCCAAAACCCACATGACAAGCTGAAATAGCTGCTAGGTACACTTTGACTGTAGAAAAGGCCTTCCTTTTCTCTACTTGTTACTGCAGGAAACACAACAGATCCACCACCGATCACTGATAAGGAATTGTGTGTCCTGCATCACACCACTCCTCAAATACCTGCCACTTGCCACTGTAAAGAGCACATGGAAGAAGCTCTTACACTCTGGATGGTTTTAATAACCTGCACCGGCAGTCCTGCATTATACAGGTTTCACTCTTCACGGGCCAAGCCCAGAGAGCTACTTTGTCTGGGAGGTTGGTAGATCTCTTTATGTGCCTGGAACAGAAGATCTCTGCATATGCCACGGCTCGCCTGTCGGCATCTGTAATATTTCCACCACCAAATGTTTTTACGGCCATCACGGCGCTAGCAGGATTAGCGATAAACGCTGCTCTCTCACCCTAGCTAAGGAGATTAGGCTGAGAGGGGGAGCTCTGATCTCACTGCGTGTGTAGCTGGGGGCGGAGCACTGTCTGGGAGCACACACACACACACACATTTTCTCTCGCTACTGGTATTTCACATGATGGCCTGATACGATGATTTATCTCTACCAGATCTGCTCCACCACTTGGGGTGTAGATACCTCTCTCCGTAGATTAAAATGGTAAATGATCTGTATTTAAATAGCGCTTTTCTAGTCTTGACCACTCAAAGTCTTGCCCAAGGACATTTCGGCATGCAGATCGGGAAGACTGGGATCGAACCGCAACCCTTCTGGTCCGAGGTTAGAGGACAACCGCTCTCCAGCACAGGTGTCGCTCTGAGAGAGAGTCTGGTACTGCTCCCCATGATTATCTTCAGAGCTATCTTGTGCAACTGCAGCGATCGAGTGCCGCCTTGGCGGTTGATGTATACCACTACGGTGGAGTTGTCTGTTTTCACTAAAACATGACAACCCTGAAGAAGGTGCATGGAATGTTTTAGTGCCAGAAGTACTGTCCGTCGTCATGGTTGCCCGGGATGACACCACACCTAGCTGGATGCCTGACGCGAGAGCCGCTGTGTCCCATCACGGGAGGAGAGCCATTAAGCACGCCCCTGTCACTTTCACTTTGTGCATGAGGTGATGGCATGGGCATAAGCATAACGCTGTGAACCACCGCTGAAAATCGGTCATCATTAGTATGATGGAAGTTTTCTGGAAGCTGGTGAAAGGAAAACTCAGGCAGCAGCTGATGTCTTACGCAGAAGAGTTTAATGTAGACTTGTCATGGATGACACCACCAAGCTCTGCCTGTCAATATTTTTGGCCAATCAGATGGAGCCCTGCTGCCCTAGATAATAAATTTAAGATGTTCAGATCATTGACAGGTTTTTCCTTCAATTAGTCATTATTGAAAGAAGAGAATAGAGAGAGAACAGAGAATTGCGTTCCAGCTAAGTCAAATCTTGCTCCGCTTCTTCCCGACTAAATTCTACGATGGAAACTTGTAGTGATCATGTTTGTCTCGGGTCAAATTCATCACTATGAGCAGTTGATTCACACACTCGGACACATGTGTCAACTCAGACTGGGTAAAAACAACAGAATTTGTAAACTAAGATGATTTATGGAGAGCCGGAAGAGATGGCTGCGCATTCAGTTTGGCTTGATGCAGTTGGCGCAGTGTGAATGATAGAGACACAGAGAGGAGCAGTAAATGACGGACAGAGCTGCTAAAATATTACTTTTAACAGTCGAAACATGTAAGGAAAGACCTCAAATGATCACTGTAAGTGGACTTAATGGGGCTGTGCAAGGCTCCCTGGGTGTCTGTCCCGAACTTGGTGGTGCTGTGGCCGGGCTGTGCGCCTTCTTCCTGTGTCCGTAGCCAGGTAAAAAAACGTCAATAACACCATGTTGTTGGAATGGAAATAATGCTTTTCATTATTTTCTCAGCGTCTGCATAGACCACTTACTGTATGGGGTCTATGTTAACAGTGAAACCAAAGCAAGACTTAAAACCTTTGATATACATGCATCTGTTTCAAAACATTAGTACTTGCGTACCGTGCTGCGAACGGATCGGGTCCAGTCTACATCCAGGACATGGTCAAACCTTACACCCCAGCCCGTTCACTCCGCTCTGCATCTGCCAATCGGCTTGTTGCTCCTCACTGTGAGCTAAACACTCAACAAAATCACGACTGTTTGCTGTCCTGGCTCCTAAATGGTGGAATGAGCTCCCCAATGACATCAGGACAGCAGAAAGTCTATACATCATCCGCCGCAAACTAAAAACACACCTCTTCCGACTATACCTTGAATAAAAGTTTAAACTAACAATTTAGTCGCACTTAAATGGCACTTACTCATAGCACTTTGTAGTTTTGGCTTTCTCGAAGAAATAGTACTTTCTTGATTCTTGTTGTTCTGGGTTTGTACCCTCATGGTTGAATGCAGTTATTGTAAGTCGCTTTGGATAAAAGCGTCAGCTAAATGTAATGTAATGTAATGTAATATACAACATGGGTCAAAAGTGACCCAACCCAGTGTTTATTTTCGTCATTCAGTATTTAAGGTATTCCTCAATAAACTTGTCTGATCATCACAAATTTTTCCTTTCTTACTTTTTGAATCAAAATATTTTTTGTATCACTACCCTTCTAATGTGTGTAAATTTGATGTAGTAATACAAAAAAAAAATTGTTCTTAAAGTAAGAAAGTAATATTTTTAATAATGATTTGTGGTAATAAAAACAAGATAATTAAAGGATACTTTAAACTACCATTAAATGATGAAATAAATTTATTTCAAAAGATATAGCAATGAAATACTCAGCCATGAAGTTACATAGGAAATGAATACGGGTCATTTTTGACCCATGTGCATTAGAAGGGGTTTGCTTAGCTTGTGTATCAAAGGGTTATCAATGTATACTTAAGCATTTGATTATTTATCACGTTGTAACGTCATCGCAATATTCAACAATGATATCGCATATCACATTTTTTCCTAATATTGTGCAGCCATATTCTGGACCAATTTCAAGGCATTTTCATCTAAAAAATATCCAATTCAATTGCAGTTAAATAAGGTTGCAAACAAAACAGTACAGTGTGACCTTATTGGTGACACAGGACCAATGATGCCATTGCCATCACAATTGCCCTGTCCTCAGTAAATCTGTGGCACATTGGTGTGAAGGTTAGGTCCTTTTCATTTTTTTTTATATATGTCTGTCTGTCTGTATTTATTTTGCCCCATTTGGTGAGTTCAAACTTGCTGGGTGGATCGCTGAGGAACCAAGTAGGTACAGTTTTAACTGAAGTCTTTTGCTTTTCTCACCATGAGAACAGTGCAGAATTCAGACAATTCACAATTTAAGAGAGGCAGATGTCAACTGCTATGTTAAGGCAGGTGTAATGTCTCTGAACCAAGGGAAATGCAATGCTGAGTGAAGTTACTTGGATGATGCTCTCAAGAACATAGACTGATTACCTAGTGGATCAAATCTAGGTTTTGTCAGCTCTCAACCAACAATCCCTGAAAATATAGGGGGGTCCCCTTTGGCAGCTGTAAATGGTCTATATTTATACTTTTGTTCTCCTATAGACCACTCAAGCTATTTACAAGTACATGCATATTCATACAGTTGCATCTATGTGCAGCACTTTCTCTATCACAAATCACACAAGGCACAGGGTGAACTTGGGGTTCGGTGTCTTGCCCAAGAACACTTCGACATGGAGGAGCAAGGTTCGAAACATTGACCTCTGGTTAGATTGAATGATTGTATTAATGGATTGTATGTGTGTGTGTGGTTTGAATGCAGGCTTCGTGAGCGGAGTCACTCCTTGTGGCCTCACATGTGGAAGGACAGAGGCGAGTACACCAACCCCCTGTACAAGGCAGAGCTGAGCCAAGGTCAGGGTGTCCTGAGACCCAACACAGCCCCCTACTGCTTCAAGTGAGTCACAGCAGTAAACAGGTTCTCTCTTGTCTCCCTCCTCTCTCCCCCCCTCTCTCTTCTCTTCCCTCATTTCTCCCCACCCTATTTTTTTCCATTTAATTAAATGTAATATTTTGCAGGGATCTCTCTCTTCGAGAAAGACTTTAGGAGTCTCAGGGGTAAACTTTGTTGCAGCAGAATGCGAAATACAATTGAAATAATGTCCACTGGCTTAGCCACTTCTGGTGGACTTTTAGGCTTAAACACGGTGGAAATGACCTTGTTTCAAGTCGAATTTGAATGTCGGGCTTGCGGACACTTCGGATGACACCACAGGAGCAGTATGGAGGCATTTAATGTTTTTTTTCTGTTTTATACGTCTGAAGAAAGGTCACCAGTTACATCAATTGTATTGGATTCTGCTCTAAAAAAGTTTACCCCTGAGACTCCTAAAGTGTTTTGTGGACTCAAACACTTCACCCACGCCTCCATTGGTATAGTTGTGAGTAGATGATGAGTGAATTTGGTGAATTATCCCTTTAAGGCTTAAGGCCCCAGGCCCCCTAGGGCTGTAGTTATATTAAAAATGAACATAAAGAACTTAAGGTGATATGCAGTAGTCAGTCTCTCTCTCTCACACACACTCACTCGCACATTTTTGGTCATTTTCAATATAAACCCTGTGTAAAAACACTTGAGTAGCTGCAGAGCTGAGGCTGATCAGCAGCCACTGTGAACAACTGACAACCGCTAGCAACACAAATGGTTACAAAATTGTTCCTGTTTCTCTCTCTTCTCTCCCCTATTTTCCACTGACCTATACTCTTCCATTGTTGTTCTCTTGCCCCAACCGGTCGAGGCAGATTGGCCGCCCAACAAGCTTTTTTTCTCTCTCCATTTGCCAAAGTGCTTGCTCATTGTGGGAACTAATAAGTTTCTCTATAATTTTTATGGTTTAGACTTTACTATGTAAAGTGCCTTGAGATAAAGTACGTTATTATTTAGTGCTATACAAATTGAATTGAACCGGGTATACTGACACATACACATAGTTATAATGGTATTCTTAGTTCAGAAGAGGATTTATTCTCATTCCAAAATATAGTAATAGTATAGCAATATATTGTGTATATTTTATTTATGTAAGACTGTAAATATTATGTAAATTACTTACTTAACAAAAAACTTTAAATATTCATCTTTATCCTTCTTATGAAAAGAGAAGGCGCCTCTGTTTGTCTGTGCAGTCAGAAATAGTCTACAAATAAGAGGGAAAATCGTAAGAGAAAAACATTACAAGTATTATATTATATTTCTTATTATGAGTTTATAATCTTATTTTCTCCTGTCTTTAGAATGTGGAAAGGTCTCTATAACTACGTGGAGAAATCAATGCCTCCTCGCCAGTCACCTGCTGACTTTCTGTCTGCCATGAGGGAGGAGTCCCAGCAGCTGGAGGAGGAAGCTGACTAATCACCAGGAGGTACCGCCAGGAGGAACTTTCCACCACCACCATCCGGGCTCCAGACAAGGCATACAAAACACAGAGACACCTACACAAGAGATCTACTTCAGTGTTCAGCAAAATCATAATTTTCCTCTTTGCACAATGAAACTCTTATGTCCCTGCATCCCATTTGTTGCAACTACATTCAGTGAGTCATCATGACCTGTATATATATACAGTGGCTTTCCTTTTTTCATGATGACCACTCAAAGTGCTTTACAGTTCAGTTTTGCCATTCACCCATTCACACACATTCATGCAGCGCATCTATGTGCAGCACTTCCTCATCATGCATCAATCATACACTGTCTGCCACAACCAATAGGGGCAACTTGGGGTTCAGTATCTTGCTCAAGTACACTTCAAGATGCGGAATGGGGGCGACAGTGATTGTTCTACGACCTTCCGGTTAGTGGACAACCCGCTCTATGCCCTGAGCCACAGCTAAGCTTAAATAAATTAATCTTCTGCAGCACAGTTTTTATGAAGTCTCCAGTTTCCGACTGAGACACACAAATGATGCCTCATAGTTATCTTTGTCCCAGCAGGGGGCCGCAGTTCAGCTCATTTCAGAAGTCTGACCATGATAAATATTCTATATAACCAATGTTAAAAAGAAAATATATAAGATAAAGTAACCTGCCACATCTCTCTGCCAAACTATCATTTGAAATTGAAACTTCACTTTTCAACTTTTGAATCAAACAATCATGCATATTCATATATTCTTGATTATTCAGTGATGGAGAAGGATTAGATATAAATTCTAATATTCACAAAGATAACAGAACTTTCTTGTGGAAGAATTATATCAGACAAATTATTATTCCAAACAGTTGCACCAATTCTGGAGGGGAACAGTTGCATCAGCTGCTTTACACTAGGATTTTCCAAACAAAAGGGTGTGTCTTTTTAATTTCAAACCAACACAGAAAGTCCTCTGTTCAAAAGGGAATTTAGTAAGAACAAACAAATAACTGGGAGATAATCATGAAAGAGTGGTTGTTTTCAATCACGGTAGTGAAGTGTAGTATCAAGTAAATAGCATATGTCTGAGCTAAGTGAAGGAATGTCTTGTTCTCTCCTCCCTGCAGAGGATAGCAGCCCTGAAAGGGAAACCAATCACGTTGGAGAAGATTGAGGTTCAAAGGAGGGTTACGAGCCGCCTTCGGCAGAGACACTGTGGCCCGGACCCACCCACCACTTACACAGACCCAATCACCAGCCGTACACAGGACAAAGCCTCAGAACCAGCACCCTGCATTCGCCCTGTCGATAAAGCCATGCTCACAGCTTAAGTGGTCAGGACCCTGACGACCTCTCCACCTTGCAGTGGTCCTGGAGTCAGGCGTGGCTGACCTCAGCAGCCGCTCGTCCGGCGGTGGGGACTACGGGCAATGAGTAGGTCCTGGAATGAGGATGTCCGCACTGCTGCCTGACTGGAAATAAGTGAGCCCAGCCGCCTGGCTTGAAGGTGAAAGAGGAAGTCTTACAAATATATGAATTCACACACTGGGAGGGAGGTAGAGGGAAGGAAGACCTGCTAGCTTGTCCCATTCCTTCTCGGTCTAAAGGGAGTCTCAGTGAATTAAGGTGAAACCTCACTATCTGTTTATCAGTCTGTCTTTTGTTGAAGGCATGGGTAGACACTAGTTGGTGTTTTTTATGTTTTAGGTGCTGTCATTTGTGATTACTTTTGTGAGATTGTCAAATGTTACATGAAACTAGGTTGGGATGATGTAGGACACATAGGCTCCGTGAAGGCAGAATCTGATGAAACACAGAGTAGGACACACACACACACACACACACACACACACTTAATATAAGAGGAAGTAGCCCAATTGGAAGAAGCGATTCAATAGTGGGAAGTAGCTGAATAAGAGGAAGTAGCTCAATAGGAAGAAGCGATTCAATAGTGGGAAGTAGCTGAATAGAGGAAGCAGCTCAATAGGAAGAAGTAGCTCAATAAGGGGAAGCAGCTCAATAGGAATGTTTTTGGTAGTTTTGGTAAATTGCTTCAGCACCCCTATTTTACAATACGATATAAACATATTTAATTAGTTTCACGATGATTGGACAAAGAGTTAGGGCCATTTTCCCTTTAAGCCCTCCCTTGGCAAAAGTTTATGGTTAATAACGGGCATGATTTTTGAACAATCCTGATCATTTTTAATAGGAATGTGTATCTCAGTCTCACAATGCTAATTATTGAATTTGGTGTTGATTGGTTGAAAAAAACATTAGTTTTTAAATATATGCAAATAAGCAAAATCCATCATGGCAGACAGTTATGGTCCAAACGGCTTTTTGTACAACACATTGAGCTGGACTTGTGTGTGAAATTTCAAGTCAATCAGACAAACTTTGTGAGAGGATTGGCCTGTCAAATGTAATAGCGCCACCATTCAATACAATTTTATTTGTATAGCACCAATCAATTTTTGAAAAACCCAACAGCTACCACAATGAGCAAGCACTATGGCGACTGTGGAGAGAATGATATGGTAGGATGTTCCAGCGGCTTGGAGCGTAAAAGCTAAGGCACTTTCACCAGTTTTTGTTGAGACCAGGGGAATAACCAGGCGGCCTGTTCCAGATGATTGAAGCGGTTGAGGTGTTACAGAGCTAACAAGCATATGAGTACGATATTGAGGTGCCACACCATGTAGAGTCCTACAAAAACGAGCATGACAATTTTAAAATCAATTATAATATTTACTGGAAGCCAGTGTAACAACTTCAGCACAGGTGTTATATGGTCATATTTCATTTTTCTTGTTAAAACTCTAGCAGCTGCATTCTGGAGTAGCTGCAGCTGATCCAGATGCTTTTTAAAGGTTCCTGTGAGTAGCGTATTGCAGTCGTCTACCCATCTGGATATAAAAGCATGGACAAGTTTTTCAGCGTCTTCCTAGGACAAAAAGCTCCTTACTTTTGCAATAATTCTTAATGATAAAATCAAGTTTTAATTATGCTGTAGATGTAGCTCTGGAAAGTGAGGTCAGTGCTCAAAATCACCTGACCTGTTTCTGACCCATGTGACACTTTCCAGAGATAGTGATGATAATTTAAGAGAGATCTGGGGCCTCATTTATAACCGTTGCGTACGCACAAAACGGTGTCTGAAAAATGCTTATGCCACTTCTTACACAAACGTTGGGATCTATAAAAACAAACTTGACGGGAGAATGTGCACACTTGTACGGTAACTCTGACCCATAAGTAAGAACATTTTGGAGACGGGGAAAATGACGGTGCAGACGTGAGGTGGTGAATTGAAGCCAGATTACTGATCCACTTTATCATTAACATTAAAACCAACAGCGTTAGTTAAGATAATCCTTTATAAGTTCCACATGGGGGAAAAATTAGATTTGCATACATATTATTCCTCTGGAAAATTTTATTTTCTGTCTGTAATGTCTCCAGAGAGTGTTAGACTTTTCAAATGTGTATGTTGATCAGTCCTACGTCAGGTTTGCCACAAACCCCCCTCCTTTGTGCTGAATGGAGAACAGAAAGCAAGTTAGAGAGTTACTGCTAGGGAAAATGTCAATTGTTGTGATTAAACTGTCTAAAATTGTCTTAAAACATTTCTTCCCTTGTAACTTAAAACTGTATCACCCCATGAAATAATCCTCTGCCACTCGGGGTCGACATGTAGCTTAGAAAATAAAATAAAATATGTGAGCTCAATCCAAAGTAGAGCGATATGATCAGTATTAAACTATAACGTGGACTATCCAGAGACACTTTTATATAATACAAAGTTGTTGTCCTTGCTGTGATGGAGATAAATTAAAGATCAAATAAATTAAAAATCATTTGTTGGACCAGTATGAGCGACCAGTCAGTTCTAGGGACATGTCTTCACCAGAACAAAATGTGAACAAAAATATTCATGTTGGTAACAAAGGCTGGACTGCAGTATTTTTTCTTTTTGTGTGCAATATATATTATGTCAAAGACATTTTTGTTTGTTTCAGTGTACTGTATAACATTGTACAATAATCTACCCTCACATCCACCGAATTCCTCAGACGAGAAGGTGTCAATCATGAACTCCTGTTTAACTAGTCAGATGTGAAGTGAAGTTTCAGATGTTATGTGAGAACCCTGATCAGACCTGGTATAAACAAGCATGTTGGGTGTTCCGTCTTCAGCAAGTGTGTTCACAGCTACAGGCAAAGACCATATTGCTCAAGATGTTTGGCACTCCATTTAATCACCTTTATTTGTTTGAGAATAACACATACATCTTACACAGAGGATGTCAGCTGAATTGGTGGTCCGTCAGTGTGGCCCAGGTCACATTCACACTGTTAAAAGAATGTGGCTTCTTGCATCCCAGACCACCTCTGAATGCAGTCTGAGCCATATGCATGTTTATGCCAGGTGTGAACAGAGCGCTAGAGCTTACCTTATTCAAGCACATTGTCATGTCACTGTATTTAATGCCTGAAAATGAAACCTACTGTGGCTCCATGTAATGCTTTAATGGCGGTGGCTGGGTGGTGAAGAATGCACTGTTTCTATTTTGAACAGGCTCTTACTGAGAAGTGCATCTTAAGGCTTATGTTACAGTTGAGCAGTGAGGGGTCACCTGTGGTACTGAAGAAAGACGGTCATTCATTATTTAGCACATTTATTGGTATGAAGTCCAATTTGTAAGCATCGCCTTTAAGAATAAAGTCATGGAGATCACCTACACACTCAGCAGAGGACAAACATTTTTTGTGGATTCAGAGCTGTGGAGCAGTGGTGATTACAGCTGAACTGAATTGGAAAACACAAAATCTTCCTAGGCTCCTGCAGGAGCTGCACGCGGTGGTGTAACAGTGATGTGATGACAAACGTCACAGTGCTACTGTGTATGACAACACTGACTGAATCTAATGAGCTGCAGGTCTGTGGCTCCACTCCCTCATAACGTGAACATTTCACTGTAGCCGTGGTGTGTATTTATGCAGTGAGTGTGTATTCTGTATTCACCGATGTAAAAGAGCTATTAATAAAATCACTGTTAAAGGGAAAGAACTGCAACATTCCGGGTCTTTGGTGTGTCAAACATGTCACTTGAAAAAATGTGATTAGTGTGGCTTGATTTGGGTTTTTGTGATATTTGGTAGTTATTGAAAGTTAATGTTAGTTATGTTATACTTCAGTCTTTCCTTGCATGCAACTAACCACTCTCTTAAACCTGGCACCAGCACCTCACACACGCATTTACCCAAACTTAACACACACATGTGACCTCAACCACATGCTCTAACCATTCCATGTGGTCTTTTGTCTTCATAGTGGTCACAGCAGCTATTTTGAACCACACACACCTGTATATAGTAAGTACACTGAGTTAGTTTCTGTGTTTTTACTTGTATTATTTCCATAATAAATGTTTTTTTTAAACACTGTCTTCATTAATGTTGCATAAGTGTGAATTTTGCCAACCTCCTGCACTGTAAAGAACTCCATATCCTTCAACTTTGCAGCAATTTTGGTTATAGTTATTAATTTAATTATTAATCAGAGTTCCAAATTTGAGACTGAATCAGCATATTGGCTATATGTTCCCTTTCTTTGAAGGGTGGTGCCCCGAGGTAACTTTTATATATATATATATATATATATAAATTATATTCATACTTTAATATGGATATTACATTTATTGAATGCCTAAAGCAAATCATTTAATGGTGCCCCATGTGAGGGAGGGTACTGTTGGCAATTATTCATATTTGTGCAATATTAACTTTACATTTTGGCCAACGCCAAAAATAGGTGGAACCTTGAACTTTGAACAAGCCATAAGTTTCAATTCGATTCGACTAATCTGCTACCGGAGTAGACATTCAACTGTACTGCACATATTCAATGCTAACCAGTCAAGCTGTAAAATGTTCCTGTTAATGTTAAGTGCTGTACATAGCGTGCCACCAGCCCTATGTAACATAGAGCTTGTACCTGACCGTTACTGCCAAGCATCTCAGCCTAAATTAGAAAAGAGAGCCTGAGAAAGAGCCACAGCGTGCTACAAGCCCTGTGGATTTATGGGACCCCCGACTGTCACTTCCCTGCATACCAGTTAGCATACCTGGAAAAAAAAACTATTCACCCACCAAATTATTTGGTTAGGCTGGTGTACAAACTACCCAAGCTACACTACAAGGTGTCTACCAGTGCAACACCATAGCCAACCACATTGCTTTGTTGTATTATACAACTTGTTAATTGAACACAGTTTATTTCTTTCCTAGCACAGAGCCTAACCCCTGGCTATCCTGAATTCATCAGCAGGTTGAACTTCAGTGACTGTGGGAAAGAAAAATAATCACTTCTTAACAGGTGTGATGCACAGACAGCATCCAAAGGTCCATTTTTGAGATGTTTGCTTTTGTCAGAGCAAAGCAGGCCTTGAATATCAATATTAATATTAAATATTTTCTGATAGCCAAATTTCTTGAATGCCTAAAGGCACAACAGATATCAGTCCTGTACGTGTTATTTTCTCTTCAAGATCTTTTCAGCATTTCTCAAGAATTTAGAAGTGTCAAAAAAACACCAATGTTAAAGAAATAAATCCTGAATCTTAATGATGAACAGTCAGTGGAATGGATCAGAATTTATGTCATCATGTAGACTGTGTGGAAATCACTGGACCTCCAGACGACCAAAAGTGTTTAGATGAATTTCTCAATCAGAATCTTGCTGTCAATTGTTATCCATTACCTGTGACGTGTTGAGACCATATTCTACAACCACCATTAACTACGAGTTTTCCTCAATACCAAACAATTACTGCTAAATTATATAAGGAAGCTGCCGTAAATTAATTACTATCTTTACTCACTATGGGTCTTTTAAGGTAGTAGTACCACAAGTCATTCTTCCTCTCATTCCTCAGTAATAAATAAAGTGTCTGTTCTTGTGTAAAATACAAAACTACAGAGTCAGTCTGAATTTAAAACATCTACTTCAGTCCTTTTTACATTTCAATCATTTCAGTCAGTCAGTCAGAGATGGGAAACCTAATCATAACTCTTGATTCAGCACTGCCAACAGCGGAGGAATACTTTTTTTGATTGTCCGTCCCAAGCTTGATATCTCAAGAATACCTTCAGGGAATTTCTTCAAATTTGATACAAATGTTCACTTGGACGCACACTAATTAGAATTTGGTGGTCAAAGGTCAAGGTTGCTGTGACCTGGCATAACACATTTTTAGTTTGTAAATGCAACAGCTCAGAAATACCTTGAGAGAATTTCTTCAAATTCGGTACAAACGTTCACTTGGACTCAAAGATGAACTCATTAGATTTCGGTGCTCAAAGGTCATTCAAAGGTGAACTCGTATGAATCGGAGTAAAACAATTTATGTGGACTGAAACTACACTGGTCGGCGGAGGCATACAACCACTGTGCAGTATATCTAGTTATAGAAATAGTTAAGTTTTATGATACCTTTACATCCTGACTCCTTTATTTCATTTTCATAAAGTTCACATCTTTTACAGCATCAAGTTTTTTATCAGGTGGAAACATCACAACATATGATGCAAACATTATTACTTTTCAGATACATTTGCAGAAAGTAAGGTACCATAATATATTATCTATAAATTACAGAACATTATACATAATATCTTTTTAATAGGTCTTGCTAAATTACCTCAGGGAGTTTTGATCCTGTTGTTGGATTCATCCACTGCTGTCTACTCTGATGCAACATCACTGTGATGCTTTTATTCCTTTTTTCTTCTTCTCTAAAGTGTAGTTTAAGTCTCAGTCAGTCAACCCCTAACTGGTGTCATTTCCATAAGAATAAAGAAAATGTTTACTGTTCTGTCAACACAATCCAAAAAAGCTTATTTTTATCTGTGCTGTTCTATAACATGTAGAGGAGAAATCAGCTAGTACACAGGAAATGTGTATTACAGATCTATTTTGTCCAGATGGAGTGACAATAAACATGGCTGGAAAAAAAAGAAACCAATGAAAACTAGTAAAAAAAAGGAAAAGGGCATCTGTGCTTCAGCAAAAACATTTGATGGACTAAATAGAGACATGTGACCAGCTGGTCTTTGCTCAGAGCATTCCCTGATCACAGCACACAATACAACGACATCTTTCGTCAGGGTAAGGGTTTTGGATAAAATCAGATTCAGAATCATAATATTAGCAAGCAGTACACAGGATGACAAATCCAAGCTACAATCGACTATTAAACTAAAAATATTTCTATTCAACCTAAAAAATATCCTAAAATCTGTCCTATCACTTCTCTCTCATGTAAAGAAAAGCTTCTGACAAAGCTGTCGAGTTTCCTCTGGACACGAGACTTCATGGCCAATGGTCCGAGGGTCAGCGTAGATCTCGTAGTCATTTCCTCCCTGTCGCAATGTAACAGACACAAAAAAAAGATATAAACTCAGCTACACTGAGAATGAAATCCTGTCATCTGTGTAATCTGTGGTTTACGACATCACATTCTCCACCCAAACAAGCATTTTAGCTCCGTATCAGAAATAATCTCCATCCATGCTACCATACCTGAATATCATACAGACATTCTCTGGAGAGGTTGTATGTGTGAACACAAATGTCAAGTGCGAGCCTCCGGACTTTCCTAGTATTAAGTACACAGAAAGTCCGGTGCAGCTGCTGTGAAAGCGCAGCAGGAAATCCTTCGCATGATTCAACGTGAGCGAGTGGGTGCCCTGATGACATTTCTAACACGTGACAGACAAGAAAATGGAAAATACAAAAAGAAAACAAATATTTCAGCATGACAAAGCGGTGCCATACACGTAGAAGACGCAGACAAAGATATCAACAGTGTTTCTGGTGATAAGGCAGATGTCGGTATTGATGTGCGGTGATCGGCGCAGCAGAATTAATACCTTACATCCTGCCTTGCGCCACTGTATTCTGCCTTTTAAAGAATTTACATGTCAGAGCCGGAGCCATACTGTGCTGTTCCGCAGTAATTAACATACTCACAGGTTTGGTCTTGTCTCCAAAGAAGTGAATGGTTGAGTAGTTGTCTTTCTCAACAATCCCGAGACAGTACCTCTTATCCCAACCATCAGGAAACACATCAAAGCTGATCTGCCCACCTGCAGAAACATGATGTGGAGAATTTACAGAGGGAAGTGAGAGAGAGGTCTGTGAATGGCTTAACCGTTTGTTTCCTGACGCCCTGATGGCAAATACAAACGTTGATTAACTGTCACGGAGGCTGCTTACTACTTACCAATTGAAAATGAGAGCCCTTTTCCTTTGAACTCCTCTTTTAATACGGACACAAACTTCTCTCTGATTTTCTCTGTCTGTTAAGAGAGAAAAAAGAAAACACAATCCTGCAGGTACTGCATCATTGTCTGTATTTTTTTTTGTTCTACTGTTTGGTGCTGGGGAGCTTGTAAGGCAACTGAAAATGAGACTGAACCACAGCAGCCATGAGCTGAAAGATGCCATTATCACTGCAAGTCACCCCCTTTCACAATTCAATTATTTGATCCTTTGTTAAAAACTAAATATTGATGAGTTCAGTTAGAGTTCATGTGTGTTGTACCTGATCAAGCTCATAGAATTCTTTCCTCTCTTCCTGCGTACAGCTGCGTCCAATCGGGGAAACGTTCAACATGCCGTTACGAAATTCAATAAATGTCCCCCTGTAAAACATTATAATTATAATTATAATATCAGGCTACACCAGATCATTACTAACCATTATTTTTATAGGCTACCACTTTACAGATTCCCATTACACATCCATAACCAAATATTAATAATATGATGAAGACGTGTGTACCTCTTCTTAGGCAGTTTGATCTTGGCCATGTAATTGAGACAGAAGTTGATAAAATCTTGCAGTAGCTCTTCTCCCATGTGGGCCTGGATGGACTGACAACAGCAAGCAAACAAAATGACCAGGGGCCTGTCCTACAAATCGAGGTTACTGGCTTATCAGTGAAACTTCATGGTTAACCTGTGCTATGAAAGGTGGTGAGATTTAACCCGAGGTATGTCTACATGGCAACGCAAACCTGCTCTGAGAATTTTTTGTTTGGGGTTACCTCGGTGTTGACCTGTATAAGCATCACGCCATGCACACAATCTAGTTGGTAGATTTGCACATTTGTAGGAGCCAATTGACATTGGAAAGAGGATTGTGAGAGGCTGGTAGGTTTACATACAGAGAATATTTTTCTATAAGATTGTTACCCTGAAAGTTCCCTATGAGAACATGAGGGAGGTTATGTGATCCCCATCAATCATTTCACGGCATTAATGTTCATGTATTAGTTGAGATCATATTTTAACTGTCATGATTACTTTATCTTGACCTTAAACAATAACTGTGGACTATAGTGGCATCCGATCTTGATGGTGGATCATGATCTTGCTGGCTGCTGACCATAGACTATGATTACAGCAGGACTGCTCGATACATAGTATTTCTCCTCAGACACTCGACCATTAATGACATTAATCCACCAATTCACTGACCTTCAGTTATACTTCAAAATGTTTACCCTTATCAATGCTGCTAAAACCTTTATCTTTCTGATGTTCTCCATTACACTTGACATCTATTGCACTTCTGTCCGTCCTGGGAGAGGGATCCCTCACATGTGGCTCTCTCTGAGGTTTCTACGTTCTTTTTACCCTGTTAAAGGGTTTTTAGTAGTTTTTCCTTACTCTTGTTGAGGGTTAAGGGCAGAGGATGTCACACCTTGTTAAAGCCCTATGAGACAAATTGTGATTTGTAAATATGGGCTATACAAATAAAATTTGATTGATTGATTGATTGATTAAACATTATCTTCTCTTTATTCTATTATTTACAGCAGTATATGAGACATTTTTAAAATATTATTATAAATTATTTCAAACTACAAAATACAGCTACCAATTAGACTTACTGTCATTTAGGCCTGTGGTAATGTTATAGTTTGTCCCAAAAAAAGGTGAACAAACATATTACAGCGTGACCTGTATTTTGATTAAGTCCTGAGATGATTTTATTAGAAATGGAACCCTGGTGCACCTGCACATTTTTTAATGCGGTTCTGTTGAAATACAGTAAATCATTTTTGTTCAGAAAACCAAGGTTGGGGCTTAATGAGCCAAATTAAGACTTTAAAAGCATAATATTGCAATGCTGAAATGACAAGGTGAGGTTTGGACACATTAAAATCAACCTTACCTGGATAGAAATTAACTGTCCATTTCCATAGGCCACAAGACCATTCTCAGCAAACACGTAGTCCACTCTCTGGATCACTATACAACCAGACAAGCAGAACAGAGAGAGTCAAACTTACAGCATGTTTAAGTCATTGGAACACAACAGAGCCACACATGTCTGCATCTCACCATCATCTCCAAGCTGCTCCTTGATCTTGCTGAGGTCTGACCCTCCTACAACTCCAACTCGAACCCGAGTCTTTAGGTTGTCAAGGAACTTCTTCATGTCAGGTGTCACAAGCTGAAACACAGATACCACAAATAAAATAAGACCAACAATAACCACAACACTTAATCAAAGTAATGCTTCAAAGAAAAAAACAATGCTGAGGAAGACCACACTAAATTGAAGAAAAAGTAAATTAGTCCGGTTTGCATATTAAAGTTTAGTGCTGGACATTTTATTATAAATATACACTGCTCAAAAAAAAAACATTTGGGCAGCTCAAGGGTCATTGAATGTGCTTGGACACAGCTGACGGCAAGCTCCTTAAAACACCTGATAAGGTGTGCAGAATTATCCTGGCATGCAGTCTCCTGCACAGCCTATGGCTCATGGCATCCCCTTACCACCTGGAGCAGAGCCACAACCAGACAGGCTGGCAGGGCTGCAGTGCTGGCTCGCTACGCCTTAGTTAAAAGGGCTTATTTCAAAATGTATACGGAATAAAGTAGTGAAATAATTCACTTTTCCTTATGGGTTTATCCCAATTATTCTGAAGCAAATGACACACAAATAAATCTGGATTTAGATTTTAGTGTTTTTCTATAACCATTTTTTGGCTTGTATCAGTGTTTTATTGTTTGTAACCAAAGTCATTGTTTATAAGTATTGTATTGTTCTTCGATTAAATTGTGAATAACACGATGAGCTAAACATCCCCATCTGCTGGGGTATTTAATGTGCCCACACCCTTTAGGCCATAAGCCCCATAGAGTGGCAGTCTCCTATTGGCGGAATGACACTATGGATGGAACCATTGCAAGGTGATCTAACCCTAATCCTTGTTGTTAATGTCCACGTGACCATGCCGTGACAATTAATGCTTTTTGACAGTTACAAAGACAGTGCCTTGGAGTATTTTGTAATTTTTTTATCTGTAAGTATCCTGTTCCAAGAAGCACCTCAGACTTACTCACTTTTAGTCCAGGAGGTTCTCTTTCTCAAACTCTTTTGAGGGTCCTCGCACTGTTAGAGCTCTGGCCTTAATAACTTGCGAAACTGGTGGAACAGGTTTGACATTCCATCGGAAACACGTCTAGCATCCGGGTCTTTTGAGCCACTTGTACGTTTATTGCAGTGGTTCTCAAACTTTTTCTGTCATGCCCCACTTTGGAGCTAGAATATTTGTCATGCCCCACCCGCTCCCCTGCCCCAACAAAATGGGCCAAGTTTAACATGTGTATTTACATAACATACACATGAAATTCACATTACTTTCAGGAACTTTTTGTGACATTTGCCACTTTTTTCAAAGAATAGTGCATTAACTTTGCTTAAATTCAACTTAATTGAAGTACTTTTGGTGACATTTATCACTACATTCCTCCATCAGTCTGTACTTTTTCAAAAATAGAGAAAAAATAAATTAAATTATAATCACTTTGTTACAACGATGATAAAGCTCAACCATGTGACTGGGGTGTAATGTTCATCGTACTTTCTTTTCAACTTGGTTTTTGAACACTGTATCTTGTTTGTCACTGACTGGCTGCTTCACGTGAACGAGCTCTGATCTCACTGTGTGTGTCTCTCTGAGCGAATATGCGCGCGCGCGCGCACACACACACACACACACACACACACACACACACACACACACACACACACACACACACACACACACACACACACACACACACACACACACACACACACACACACACACACACACACAAATTAACGTGAGTTCACTGTTCGCGAAAAATATGCGCGACATGCACAGCACTGTACAGGAGCCGCTGCAGAGCCGCTGCAGAGCCGCGGGTGGCCGACCCCTGGCTACGGCGAAAGAACGATTTGTTTACTGTTCCACCGTTAAAGAGATGCGGACGTCAAAACATTAGTTCCGCCTCCCCCTCCCGGTCGCGCGCCCCACTACACAGTTTGAGAATCACTGGTTTATTGTGTTCCTGGTTTTGTGACTGCGTGTCCACTTGTGACTCAGCTTTACGTACTAAAGGTTACCTCCCTCAAACTGCTGTGACCCGTCAGGAATCACTGAGGTCCTCTGTAAAGGTCACCCTTTACAGGTCTGAGACTGGTTAGCAAAGTTGCACTTATATCCAACAGCAGACTACTAACCTCATCAATATAAAACAATTATTCAGCGTAACTAGGTTTCAAAGTACCCGGAGCACATTAAGGCACAGAACTACAATGACTACAAATGTTGTGCATCTGTCTTTACCTGTCTCGCGGCGGTAAGAGTTCCGTCAACATCAAAGAGGCAGAGTGTGTGCGTGTCCATGTTGTCTCCACTCATCTTGTATCTCTGCAGTCAGTGCAGGTGGGAAAATAAACTGTTGTCTGTCTCACAGTGCACAGTCCTCCTCGTTACTACTACTTCTTCTACTACTTCTTCTTCTTCTTCTTCTTCTTCTTCCCGGCAGACTAGGCTATATTTAGTGCATTGCTGCCTCCCAGCGGTAAGGAAACATCCCTGCAGTTAATGCCCTCAGTTTATATCTCGCAATATAAATTTGTAGTTTTAAGGAAGTGCAAGACTTCCCCAGCTTTCTCCTTCTTGTACATCCCATCACCAAGCAGTGTTTTACAGAAAAAGTTTCAGTACCCAGTTTGCCTATTTCTATAAAAAGCTCCCTCCTTTCTTTGGCATAGAGTGGACAATACATGATAATATGTTGGACTTCACAGTTGTCACAGTTTCCATCTCTGTGTTCTCCCACAAGCACCAACCCACTTGCTAGTCCACAATGTCTGAGCCTTAACCTTGTCAATTTGAGTTTGTCTATTCGAGGCATTGATTCTTTATTGACAGGTTTAACTGTTGCTGTTATATAGCTTTCTTCCTCTGATGTCTCCATCCCACTCTTGTTGCCAAATCTGATTCAGCCTTTCAATGATGATGCTATGACACTCCATCCTTCCAAGTGGCACTTGTATATCTACTGTATTTCTGCCCAAACTTGCCTTTGCTGTCCTATCTGCCACATCATTGCCCTCAACCCCAACATGTGCTGGCACCAATTAAAAAAAACACGCTACTTCCCTGCCTCTCCAGTTTAGAGACCATCATTAAAATCTCCCCAACTATATCTGGCCTAGCTCTGTTTCCCTCTCCCCCCACCAATGTGACTAGGACAGATAAGGAATCTGTGCACAGTACAACTTTATCCCAGCCTCCATCTTCCACCCACCACAGCCCCCACAATAAAGCAATTAACTCTGCAGTGAATATTGAAATCCCATCTGATAGTCTTCTACTCTGACAGATTTGAACCTGGGGATGTATGAACCAAATCCCATTCTATTGCTTTCTGGATCCCTTGAACCAGCGGTGTAAATATTTATATAGTTACTCCATCTGTTCTTAAGATGTCTGTCTACATGTGCTGCCAGATCTCCTATTTCACCTTTCTGCAATAATTCTTTAATTGACAGATCCACATCAGCTTCTGCCCACAGCCATGTAGGGACACGTGGCCAGCATACCATTTCCCACATCTAGTAAATTCAGCTGAGGCAAAAGTTAAATCTATTTATACAATACCATTTACAACATGAAACCTCGTCGGTCTTACATCATTCAGCTTGACAGGTAAATGCTTATCTAAAAAATCTTCTAAAATTGAACCCTTCATGTATTTACATTTGCTGCCCCATAAAGGATTATGAGCATTAAAATCTCCTGACAACACCACTAGGGACAGCACTTGAGCCATTATTTCATCAAATTTTTACATATCGAACTGGAGACAAGGGTTGTAATAATTTATTACTAAAAAATCTTCCTGTTGAGCTCCATATTTCTATCACAACACACTCCTGTATTGAATTCCCTCCCTTACAAATACTGCACATACTCCCCCTGAAGTATTACGATCTTTGCGCAGACAAACATATCCTGGTAATACAAATTTAAGAGTAGGTTTCAGCCACATCTCTTTTACACATATTAACCCGAGTTTTTTCTTTAAAGGCATCTACAAATCATCTTCCTCTGTCCGGCCTCCACTTGTTTTTACCTTTCCTTCTCTAGAAAACACATTTCTGTAAAGTGTAGATGGCTCAACCCCTTCAATTCCAAGGACCCTCTCAGCAGTTTTCACCACACTTCTAACCATATCTGAATTATTTGTTGTCTGCTTTATGTCACACAATACCTCAACAATAAAGGTCAGGAAATTAAACTTGTTTACTACCATTGAGTCTTCTGTTACACGTGTTACTGGAGGGGAGCCTTCCCTTCATTCTTCCTCATTTCCTCTGCTTCACCACATTTAGTAACTTTTTTAAGAGCCTCAGCATATGTAGTCCCTGTATTCATCTCTCTGCACTGCTGCACCCTTATTGCATGCTTATACTGCTCGCACTCACGACTCCCAGCAATATGTCCTCCACCACAACTGCCACACTTGAGCACCTACAATCAGAAAGCTCATGTTCACCCCCACATTTACCCCATTTTCTAATTCCTCGACATGCAGCTGCAACATGACCATACCTCTGGCATTTAAAACATCGCAGGGGCAGCTTCCTATATAGATGAACTTTAAAGGACAAACATCCCAGAAACACTCGTTCTGGGAGAGCTTTTTCACGAAAAGTTAACACCACTACTGTTGAGTCAAACTTAGCTCCGTCACGAAAAACTTTTATCCGAGTTGCTTCAGAGATCCCCGCACAATCTACACCCCTGACCTATTAATCCATGGAGATTTCAAGTGAGACCCCATAAATCACACCTTTCATACCATCCTTACTTACTACTTGGAACAAATCCTTCCACTTGCCTATCCCTATCGCTTCCAGTGAAACAGCCTTGGCCAACTGAGTTTCTATTTTTCCTACTACTTTTTCCCCAACTACCTCCACCTTCATCTTCAGATTGCCTTGCAAGCGATTGCAAGGCAATCGTTTTCTTGTGCTCTGAAAAACTGTCAAATTGAATCAAACACTCCACATGCAGCGTCGGAGCTCAGCTTTTTCTCAAGAGACCTGAGTTTTGAATCATGGAGTTTTGCCTTCCTTAGTGACTGAAAAATGTGATTTCTCTTGATTGCATATTTCCTGAAATGAAGTAGTAGATGTTCAGCTGCTTCTGTCATGGCATTTACCAGTTGGGGGGCTTGTCAATTACTTTTATGCAATGTATGGAGACCTGTATGACAAGTGATGATGCTTTCCTTCCTTTCGTTTCCAGCCCACCTTCCTGTTTCATTAATGTCCCAGTACTCCTGTCATGTTGATTGTGCATATGTCCTAATGAATGTCTTTGCTCCAGTTTTGCTTAATTGAATTTGTAGTTCTACTTGCTTAATTCTAAGTGTTTGTATGGCCAGAATATCCACCTGCTCATTTCCCTCCACACCTACATGAGCAGGAACCCAAAGGAAATGTGTGAGGGTACCCTTGATATCCATTCGATACATTGTAATGAATATTTCATTAATTATATCAGTTATAAATGATGATTTGCAGGATCGTGCTGATTAATGCTGAAAAACTGTAATTTCTTTCTTTCTCCTCTATCCACTGCAAGGCCAGTAATATTGCCAATAGTTCTGTGGTGGATACTGATAGATGAGCGATACTCTTTTCTTCATGTAGAAATGACCCACCGGGAAATATACTGCTGCACCTTCACAACCTGTATCTGTATCTATGTTTTCTACTTTTGCATCACATGTTTGAAAAGATCTATTGCGAATTCTTAGGGCCTGCGCTTGTAAAAACATCCAGCTTCTGAAGATTTTATTTGCTGCTGACATACAGGTATAAGTGATACTCCCATAATCCAAGCCAGATCTCATTAGCGCTCAGTATATATTTTTAAGAGGCTCTACTTGCTCCCCATTCCTGCCCTGTCAAACAATTAAGTATATTTATAACCTCTTTACATTTATTCTGAACTTTCTCTCAGTTAATATTCCATGTCAGCTTCACATCAAACCAAACCTCAAGAAATCTAACCGCTTTTCACTTGTTCAAGAGGTTGTTCATATAGCTTCAAAGAAACCGGTTTAGCACTTTCATGTCAAAGTTCTTCTCAACTGATCAACAATTATTTTGATTGTCTCATTTTGGCTTTTTCGTCTGTGCTGAGCAGTTCAATGTCTCAGCCATAAAGAGCAAACAATCATTCTTATTCGCTATCAGAGTTCTCCTTCAACTTATCGCATCTGTTACATTTTCCTGTCTCTTTGTCTCTTCTAACTGTTTGTCTCAATACCTGTGTGTCTCCTGAAACCTTTCTTTACTGCCTCTGCATAGCTGATTCCCTTGGCAACCTTGACCTGCTGTACCTCTGCTGCTTTCTTACTAAACTTGCACTTACATTAAGCTGAGCTGTGTTCCCCTCCACAATTGCAACATTTCAGCTATGCCCCCTCTCCTCCACATCTACCACACCCTTGCACACCGCATGCACATGTCCTTATATTTTTATGTAAGGAGAATTCAGTTTCTTCCTCTTCTTTGTTGTAACTGATCTCAAAAGTTAGGTGCTTACTTCTGTCTTTACAAAGATGTTGTATCTTCACAGGACCTTGTCCTGTTGACCTACATGCTGAGGAGTGTGGTGGCAAGAGAGAGAAAAGAGAGAACATAAACATAATTTAACACAAACCTTCACATATTTTTGGGGGATTTTGGGGACCCAAATGTAGTTAATCTCAACACTGGCTGCCAGTAAGCCACATATATAATTTTAAAGTTTTAGGTCATTGCTTATTTCTATATATACCATGAATACATAACAGACATGATGGTACAAAATAAACCTGTGAGACCTGTGAGATCTCAGGTCTCAGGTGTTTTGAATGGTTCTTTTTGACTCACAATTGATACAATGATTGATACAATTAAACTTTGTCTGTGTTTTGAATGCCACTCTCCAGCACCTTGAATCTACCTGTGTTTATGAAATGTGCTATATCATAAAATGGCCTTGCCTGTGAGGAAAAGGGTGAAGATTCCTGCATTTGCAACATTTGCAAGCTCTAACTGCTTAATGGGGGGGGGGGGGGGGGGGGGGGGGGGGGGGGAATAAGAACTGACTCAGTAGGGTGCCCAAACTTGCCCAGTTAGTTGCATTGAATAAGATGCTTGACTTGATAGGGCGTAAATTTGCAACAAGCCATTTGCCCCAACAAAAGAAATGTTTTGTTCTAGTTTTTCTTTGACATGCATTTGCTACCTGCCCTGAGAAAAAGAGCCCATCTACTTTATGCATGGTTGACTTTCTAAAAAATGGTTTTTGAGGGGCTGCTGTGGGGATAGAGCGGTCGTCCTCTAACTAGAAGGCCTGTGCAGATCCCAGTCTTCCCCATTCTGCATGCCAAAGTGTCTTTAGGCAAGATACTGAACCCCAAAAATTGCCCCTTCTCATAGAGAAAGTGCTGTGATGCATGGATGAGTGGCAAAAGGTTTACTGTAAAGCATTTTGAGTGGTCAACAAGACTACAAATACAGATGTATAGGGGTTTCATTTTATTTCTCATTTATATGTGTTTGTTCAAATATGTGCACTGTCTCTCTGTATAGTTGCTTCATATAGACAGGGTATTTTGGTCTTTGATATTGAACTGACTTCCTATGAAAGACAAACAGGTTAAAGAGTAGCTGATTAAGTTTGTGATAATGTAAAAATAGGCCTACTTACTTCATTACTGAAGTGATTCAGTGCAGTAAAATGTAAAGTTAAACCTATTTCAAAGATGCAGTAAAACATTTGTTATTTGGTATTAAATGTTTCTTCCTGTATTTCTTTAGCTGCAGATAAAGTCATAATGGCACCATCTTCCTGCAACACTGTAGTTGGTAGAGTAAAAAAACATAATAATGAATGAATAACATCAGATGCAGTTTTTCAATAAAATAAGACCTTCTTACACATGGGTCATGAATAACTTCAGCATCTTGTGATGAGGCTCTACAACAATATTGTGTCTCCACTCACTCACAATGAGAGACTGATACCTGGTGATAAAAAGAAGCAAAAACCTTGGACATAAAGCCGAGCAGGTCTAAGGGCTCAGGTGGACGTCGCCCACTGTGGGTTTTTTATTATTATTATTCTGCTCACAGACAAAGCCTGACAAAATGTTTGGGCGGAACTGTCGTTCGACCAATTGTTTCCAGCCGTCTAACATTCCTTGGGACACAGCTAAACATAGCTTGACCGTGATCCTGGTACGGAGCAGGCAAGCTCAGAAGCATAAATTACAATGGCTACTGAGCAGGAATATTCGTAGAGTTGTATATGCTTCCCATGTTAAAAGATATGAGTGGCCACGCTGCTCTTCTACAGTTTCGAGATTTTCTTCGCGTTCCCCTTGCGATACACGAAAGAATGGACAGTGTAAATTATCTTTCACCACCTTTAAACATGAATATTTGCAACACTTCCTGTAGCCTACCCGTTTCAAAATAAAAGCATTACAGCGTTTCTGTTCTGTCTCTGTCTCTTTCGCTTTCTTTCTCTCTCTCTCTCTCTCTCTCTGAGGAGCTAAGAAAGGAGAACCACGGAGCTGAGCTGTCGGGTGTACGCTGACAGTTGTAATTTCCTGTTTAAAACTAAATGACGCATGAAGATGTTTTCATTTTATAGAGAGGGAACATTTAATCATTACCTACTCACAGGATATAACAAACACAGTTAAAATGAAACAAACGGGACTGAAATGTTAAAATAATGTAATAATGTGAGGAATAATAAGTGGAGAAAGTGGTATTTGTGTACATTTGATGGGGGGGGGGGATGACTTTCGTATTTGGGTTTAGTTACGATGATATTTTTAACTGAACATATTCGTTCAATATGGTTATTGTTGACTGGACAAATGCGACAGAGATAAAATCTGGAGCTCAGACAAATGTTGATGTTTTACATCGCTTCTGAATCATGTCATGAGAATAAAATAGCTGTTCTGTTTATAATATTTGCATGTGTGTTTCCAGGTGCAACTACGAGGCTGTGTCGCTTAAAATGTTGCTTCCGCAAAGAGTTGTTGGGGGTTATTTTCCCTTTCCTTTCATAAAGGGTGGTCCGATGTTTCCTATGCTAAAGGAGATAAGTTAGAAAGCATTAACGCTCCTTTCTCTATACTTTTGAAAATTCGATCAGCTCTTATTATGGCGGATAATTAAATACTTCCGGGTCATTTCAGTCAGTTATGAATGTTTCTTAACTACATGGACTATCCGAGGGCTCCGGCTCCCTCTCCCTCCCTCCCTCCCTCTCTCTCTCTCTCTCTCTCTCTCCCTCTCTCCTACATACAGTTAAACCGTTCTCATGACCGGACCACCAATGACTCCGACCAAACAAAGGGAATTTCGCGCCGAAAGTTTAAAAGCCCAGGTCAGCCAATCAGGGTACAGACAACACATACGAACATGATGTCTTCATGTCACATAACACAACCAATCAAAGCAGGGTATTTCAGTTACGTACTACGCTTCAAATTTAAATGGCCACATCTAGCCAATCCGCTGAAGGCAGGGCGGAGTTGTGGAAGTAGTTCTGCTTAAGTTAGTTCAGCCTCGCAGACAGTGACAAAACAGTTGTGCTTTCCTCGTCATCCACTCGTCAACAATTTGTCTTACTGCAAACAGGTAATGTCCACTCTTTTACAGCTCTAATTTGCGGACTGTGTTGTTTAAAGTAATCGGGGTTTCTACGGCGAATAGGTGTTATGTCTACGCCGAATGATTATCGTATGTAAAGTTTGTTAGCGGACAATTTTCTTTCTAAGCCGTTTGTATGTTATATATTACATCGCGACCTAAACGGTCACCGAGACGAAAGTTGTCGAATTTGGGTCATTTCAAACCACAGTCGGCAAAGTTTGGCCTTTTAAGTCGGTCTAGTTTACTGATGTTGCGATAAGCATGCAGCGTGCAGTTACGACGCCATTAGGTTTGCTAGCTTAGCGCCGCACAATACGGTAGCGTCTCTCCTATAGTCGCTCCTTAAGTTTGAATCGAATGTTGCTGTTTGGGTTGGTCCGTTTGTCAGTAGCCATCAATAGTATATTGGCCATGTCACATTATAATGACTTATTACTTTAATGGGCGAGTTTTTCGCGTAGTTAGGTTTGGGCGGGAAGATACAAAATGGAGTCTCGTCCTATTTATGCGGAGAGACAGAAATCCGATTAGAGACTAAAATACCCCTGAGCGCCCGCTTACCCCATTTCTGCTGCCGTAACGTATTTGCAGTGCTTGTGAGACGACGCATGTTAACTTTTACCTCGGGTGATGTTCTTTTAAATTAGAAGTTAATTAATAGAAAGATGGCGGTTATAATTTTAAGAGAAACGAGCCGTGTATGTTGGGCTGAAATTTTGCCTCCAGCCTACCCCGATGGTTACTAGTTTTTGACCGTGTCATGTGATTTTCTGTTTTGTAGATTGAACGCCGCCATGGCAAAGGACCCAAATAAGCCCAGAGGAAAAACCTCCTCCTATGCTTTCTTTGTTTCGACCTGCCGTGAAGAGCACAAGCGGAAACACCCAGGGGTCAGTGTGGGATTTGCAGACTTCTCAAGAAAATGCTCAGAGAGATGGAAGGTAAGATGGTCATAGTTTTGAAAGTCAAAATAATTGTAATAATGGACATTTTTATTTATTTATTTATTTTTATTTTTTATTTTTTTATTTAAAAATTTTTTTTTTTTGCTGCTTCCCTGCCTACTCGTGGAAAGGCAGGGTGCAGTACATAACACAACATTGTCACATTCAGTATATTAGGTATATAAACATGTGAGTTCAATGTTAAAATGTCATAAACTAGTTTGTGACATGGGACTGATTTTATAATTTTTTCATTATAAGACCGTGTCAGCAAAGGAGAAGGTGAAGTTCGAGGACATGGCTAAGACTGACAAGGTCCGATATGAACGTGAGATGAAAACATACATTCCTCCAAAGGGTGCAAAAAAGGGCAAGAAGAAGAAGGACCCCAATGCCCCTAAGAGGCCACCGTAAGTCTTCACACTACCTGCCCATATCAGATTTAGGTACACGCAGCTTTCATATAAAGGAGTGTATTCTGTTTTGACATTAAATCCATTTTTTTCCTGTCCAGCTCTGCTTTCTTCGTGTTCTGTTCTGATCACCGCCCCAGAATCAAGGAGGAAAACCCTGGTATCTCCATTGGTGACATTGCCAAGAAACTTGGAGAGTTGTGGGGTACACAGACTTCCAAAGACAAGGCTCCACATGAAGCAAAGGCTGCTAAACTGAAGGAAAAATATGAGAAGGTATGTAAAGTTTTTTCATGGTGCTGGTAACTTGAAAATGAAAACCAGTCCGCCCTATTTATAAGTTCTGGAACCAAAATTCACATTGTTCTGTAAGATGTACATTATATATACACATTACCATCGCAAGGCAGTTGTTTGAACATTCTCTTGTAAATTTGTTTAGGATGTGGCTGCCTACAAAGCCAAAAGTGGGTCCGGAAAGAGTGATGCTGGTAAGAAGAGTGGCCCAGGTAGGCCCATTGCCAAGAAAACGGCACCGGATGACGATGACGAGGAGGATGATGACGAGGATGACGATGACGATGATGATGACGAGGATGACTAAACAATTTGTTAATGGGTGTGAAGTCAACAATGTGTTTTTCAGCATAAGTATGTTTTGTGCATATGATTATAGCCTGCTGTCCCTGTTGGTCGGCCTCAGTAGGATACCAGACCTGTATATTTTTTTTTTTTTCTTATTCAGGGATTTAGTTATTATATTGTCACGTAGCCCCACAAAGCTCCTCCACTGAACAAGGGTTTGTAATGTATTAGATCTTTATTGCTACCTGAACCGGCAACCAGGTGACTCTGATAATACAATGTACCGGCAGTGGGCAGCAGCAAATCTGTCAAGTTTTAAAGTTCTTTCTGGAAACACTGCTTTATATTCTGTTTAGTGGTGTTGTTTCTTCAGTTATTTTACTTTCCAGATTTATCTGTAGTTAGAACAAGTGTTTGCAGCCATTTTAATGTGGAACATTGAAGAGTTTCGTGTAGAATGATTTTTTTTCTTTTGTAATAAAATTTTGTATATTGATTTATAGTTGTAGACAGTCATTTACTGGTTTGGATCTCTAAAAGCTTTGCTTTTTAATTTTCCATATCTACTAGAGTCCATTGAGGATCAGAATACAGATAGGTTCTGGGTGGCTGTTAAACTAACAAAGTGGTCTCATACATTAATTGACGGGATTTTAATTGTAATGTAGAACTGTTATGCAGGAATCTCGATTGCTGTCTGCATAGGCTTCTGTAGTGGCTTTCTCACAGATGATGTAATAACTGAGTGAAAATGAATGATGTTTCTGAACTGAGCCTTCAATACTTGTAAAACTGTCATTCTCCATTGCAACAATTCTAAACGCAATACCAGTATCATGGCTAACATTGTCCATGACTTTTGTTATCCAGGTAATCCTAATTTCAACATTTGAGTTTGGTTAATGAGATGCATGATTTGGGTATGCCCTTTCAGTTTTCTACCGTACACAAACAAATGTCTTACCTGTTTTCATTCCACAGTCCACACTCGTGCAGCTTAGGTTGATAGGTGGCTCTAAATATGTTGTCTCTGCGATACACTTGGGGACTTTTCCAGGGTGTCACTCACCTCTCGCACAATGTTAGCTTTGCTCCAGCTACCCCACCTCTAACAGGTCTGTGTAGAAAAGTAAGTTTAGTCATGTATTTTATTGCTCATGGTAACCTTTATTTATTCAGCAAAATTAAGTCACTTAAATATTTACATGTGTTTACAGTCAGGCTGACATTTGAAAGCGTAAGAGACCACAGACTGGAAATACCATCTCTGCTTCTTCACCGTGCCCACTGAATATGCTGACCTATTGGTCACAGTATTAGACACAGCCTCAGTTGAAGCATCACGATTAATGTGGCACTGTTTCTAATTAACATCACAACAGAACTATAAATGGTAATTAGATGTGGATTATTATTGTATCAAGTCAATTTATGGAATTTCTTCATTTTTAGTATAAATGTTCACTTGGACTCAAAGGTCATGGTGACCTCATTAAGCAAATTTTTTGCCTTGTGAAGATGATATCTCAGACCTTTCACATTTGACAAAAATGACTGACTCAAGGATGAACTGATCAAGATCCTGGTGGCCTCAAAGTATGCTTGTTTTTCTTGGACATGATGTCGTATAGCGATAGTTCATTGAAAAATTAAGAGCGCTTTTGTGCTGTGTTTACGGTGTGAATGTATTCCAAGGAGGATGTCAGAGGAGTTTTAGTCTTAAAACATTGTGTAAATGACGGCATTTCAAGTCGAATTTGAATGGCAGGCCTTGTGGACACTTGGATGAAACCACAAGGGTAGTATGGGGGCATGTTGTGTTTTTTCCCCAGTTGTATTATGTCTGAAGAATTAGTCACCAGATACTTCAATTGTATTTGATTTGGCTGCAACACTGTTTACCCCAGAGACTCCAAACATGTTTTGTGGACTCGGAACACTTCACCCGCCCCTCCATCGGCATAGTGGTTTGTAGATGAGTGAGTTTTCAGTTTTTGGTGAACTATCCCTTTAAGATCAGCTTAAGGATTCGTCTTTAAATTTGGGACAAGCATTCACTTAGACTTAAAGATGAACTGGTGGTTGAAGGTGAAAAGATCAAGTTCACATGACGCTATGTTGTTTTGAACACAAAATTACATGTGACACTTAAATTCACTTAGAGATATCTTAAGACCAGCTGTAGGGTATGTCTTCTAATTTAGTACAAATGTTCACTTTGACTCCAGATGAATGGATTAGATGTTGGTGTGTGAGGGGTCAAGGTCACAAGGTATATCCTAGCGAATTTAATTACATTTCACACCTAAAATCACATTTCACATTTCACACCTAAAATCACTGATTACCTTTCAGTGCTCGAAGGTCACATTGACCTTATATGAATATGGGGGGGAAAGTATGTAGAAATATGTACATGGAAACTGCAATGGTTGTCAGATGAGGCATACAACTGCAGTGCTGTAATTCTAGTTTTCTAGAATAATGTCTCCATTATTCCATATGTTTTTGTGTGGGTAAAAATTGTGTGGATGACCTATCAATAAAATGTAGATAACTTACTCGGCACCAAACAAAAAGAAAAGACCAACTTTTCTACAAATATTGTTTAGAATTAAATATATAAAATGAGTTTGGGGTTTTCAGACATTTCTTGATCTATGAGGCAAGGCAAGTTTATTTGTAGATCATATTTCAACAACTAGGCAATTCAAAGTGGTTTACAGATATAAAAGATTGAATGTAACAGAGCAGTGTAAGAATTGAGTAATTATTTTATTTATCAATAGGGAGAGTCAAACAAAGTCTTCAGCATTTATTTAAAAGAACTAAGAGTTGCAGCAGTCCTGCATTACTGCAGAGCTTTTTTCCACGTCTGGAGTGGATCATAAAAACGGAATGCTGATTCTCTGTGTTTAGTTTTGACTCTGGGGAAAAAAGCAGACTAATCTCTATAGATAGTATACAAAAAAGAGGAAACACGGTGTCCCGGAACCCTGGGACAGCCAATGGCTGATCAGAGTGATTATGCTAACAGACCAATCACCGCCGTGGTTGAGGCCCTCCCCACCGGGACAACGGGAGCAGGGTACATTTCAGCACCGGAGAGCTGTCCGCTGACACCTGACGGTAAGAAAAAGACGACACGCGCACACGCGCGCGCGCGCACACACACACACACATACAAACACATTTTCAGTGCTCGTTACATGTGTAATAGAAACAAAGCAGCAACGCTTACACTCTTAGCAGAGACGCTCGGTGCAGCTCTGTGGAGAAAATAGGCGACAGCGTGTTATTCCATGTCAGGATGAGTGGTTCTGCATAAACCTGTTGTAGTCAACACGCAGCAGGAAATAGTCTGCGTGCTGGAGGATGCAGCTCATCACAGCTCCTTCACGTTGGCAGCTGACAAACACGGTTAGCCTATTGATTAAACGGTGGCTTGGACTGAACGTTAAGTGTATCTTCTTCCTCTTCTTCTTCCTCTTATTATTATTATATTGAAGTGTCATGTCTGGAAACGAGCTCTTTGTGTTAATATTATGTCCTATATTCGATCTATTCAGCAACAGCAGGTGATGGGGGTTTGCATGATATTAATAATTGTGGCGGTTGTGGCTGAGGGGGTAGAGCGGTCATCCCCCAACCAGTGTCGGCGGCTCATTCCCAGTACTCCCCATCCTCCAAGCGTCCTTAGGCAACAATGTATGAACGTGTGTGTGAATGGGTAAGCTACATTAGACATATTATTTCAAAATAGAAGAAATATGAAGGGATGGTAGGGGTGTACACTGGAATCCACAGCATGGAATCTATATATTATACAGTATTTATTTCCAGCAGTAGGAGTGAACCCTAAGAGATAACAAATATGAGCATTCACATAGATGAAGTGGCCATATGTATTCTATGTTCACTTGTAAACTTTGCTCAGTTTCAGACTTAGCTTCTGTTGTGTGATGAGGGCTCTTTATGAACTGTGACAAACTGTGTAATTTGTTATGGTGCTCTCTTTTTCACCTCTAGAGTAGATCCCTCATCTGTCACCTTCTCCTCCTCTCCTCCGCCCTTCTCCTCTTCTCTCCTGCCCCCTCCTGCCTTAGTCATAACAAAGATGAAATCAGCATTATACATCATAAATAAATATTTATTTATTAGACTTTATCAGTTATTTGTACACACAAACCAAGATGAGATCGTACAAACACAAAACATTAATGTAGCTACTATTTCATCGGGCTAAACAGTCATCAGATCACATTATTTCATATGAGAAGACAGTCTCACATCATAGCAATACAACCTAGATATGTAGCTTCAGGTTAGTATTCAACAGATGTACACGAATCAGCATTTTATTGTTATTACTCACTGCAGTATGTTGCTCGTTTTTCTAACACTGGTTTTCCTTGGAATTTGTGTAATTTATGATTTACATACTATAATCATATGTAGAAAGATTTGATTGGCAAAGCTGAGGTTAGTTGGTCAATTAACTCCTGGATTCAAAAGGCAGCAGCAGAGCTGCCCAGAAGGAGACACAGGTGCAGACACGCGCCAGAGCTGAGCTGCCATGACCAGCACAAACTGCTGGACAACTTGTTTTTACTCCTGATTAGTAATAAATCATGTTAAAACCTGAGTGGTTCGTCTCTGGCTGTTGTTGGGGAACCCTGTGCCAACAGTCGGACAATGTGGGGCTCAAAGTGGGAGATGATTCCACAGGAGAGGAGCTTGATACTGAAAGCTCTGGTTCCTACTCTACTTTTAGAGACTTTAGGGACGACAAGTAAGCCTGAATTCTGGGAGCTCTGTGCTCTGGTGGGTTGATAAGGTACTAACAGCTCTTTGAGGTATAATGGTGCCATATTATTAAGGACCTTGAAGGTGAGGAGGAGAATTTTAAATTATATTCTAGATTTAACCTGAAGCCAGTTGTAGCGAAGCTAATACAGGAGGAAATGTTGGTCTCTTTTTCTTGGTTCTTGTCAGGACAACGTGCTGCAGCATTTTGGACAAGCTGCAGAGTCTTTAACGACTTACTGCTGGAGCCTGATAATAAGGAATTACAATAATCAAGTCTGGATGTAACAAAGGCGTGGACTAGTTTTTCTGCATCTTTTTGAGACAGGAAATGTCTGATTCATGAGATATTATGCAAGTGGAAGAAGGCGGTCCTAAAAAATTGTTTTAAGTGAGAATTAAAGGACAAATGGGGATCGAAGATTCCTGACTGTTTCATTGGAAGCAAGGGCAATGTAGTCTAGCGCAGCTATATCATTAGATAATGTATCTCTAAGGTGTTTAGGGCCAAGTATTTACCAAGTGTGTCCTGATAATGTTTCCTAGTGGAAGCATATATAATGAGAATAAAATTGGGCCGAGCACAGAGCCCTGTGGAACACAGTGGTTAACTTTGTTGTGCACAGATGACTCATCATTAATTTTATGTGTGTCTCTCTCCCTGTGGCAGCTGTTCCTGCTGCCTTTTAAACCTGAGGAGTAATCAGCTAACAACCATCAGCTACACTGATTACTCCCCTGGTACAGGTGGAGGTTCTCTCTGAGCCACACCCACAACACGTCAAAGCTGATCGTGGATAGTGGTGGTGGATCCTGATAGCGGAAGTTTTTCATGACAATGGATTGTGGATTATGGTGACATCTGATTGTGGTGGTGGATCCTGATAGTGGTGGCAGCTGATCGTGGACTATTTTCAACAAGACTGCTTGATATGCAATATGCCTACTCTCATACTCTACCAATACTGACAATAACTCCTCAATTCATTTATCATTGCTGCTCTCTTCATCTCTATCAGACATTTTTCTTATCCACAAATACTTTAAACATAGGCACACTTTCCATTATGTTGCAAACTGTTTATTCTAATCAATGTTGTCAATACTCTTATTTTACTGATGTTCTCAGTTACACTGTAGGCAATCTATTGCACTTTTGCCGGACCTGGGAGAGGGATCCCTCACATTAGATTAGATTAGATAAAACTTTATTGATCCACATACGGGGAAATTCACTATTTCCCCATGCGGCCCTCTCTGAGGTTTCCTATGTTTTTTTACCCTGTTTAAAAGGTTTTGGTAGTTTTTCCTTACTTTTGTTGAGGGTTAAGGACAGAGATGTCACACCTTGTTAAGCCCTATTAGACAAATTGTGAATAGTGATTATGGGCTATACAAATCAAATTTGATTGATTCATTGAAAGCAGGAAATGCTCAGTTGCGATTAGCAGCATTAATGAAGGCCATTTGAGTGAGCCTGACTCACTGGACAGGCTTTCTGACACACTTGATGTAAAAAAAAAAATGTCCCCAGATATACAGTAGTTCCACACATATATACTAGTGTGTGTGTTTGTGCGTGTGTGTGGGTGTGTTAGAGTTAGCGTTAGAGAGTACCAAAAGACAATTTTAGGTTGTTTGCCCATAGCATTATTGAATTCAATATAATAAACTGTAGAGATAAAGAGACTGAAGCAAAAAGTTATAGTTGGGTATCACCAATGCCATCATGAATGTCTGTATATAATTTTGTGTCAGTTAATAAAATGGTGATTGAGATATTGCACAGCATGACTGGTGCTTCTAGAGGCAAGGATCACTCAAATCAGCCGGATTCTTCCTCTGGACACAATTTTATGGCAAACAATCTAAAAACTGTAGAGATATTTGTATAGAAATATAGAAAAATTTGAGTCTAGACAAATCAACTGACTGGCCATCATTGTCATTCCCAGGGTAATGCTGCTAGCGTGGCTTGAAATACATATTTTACTATTTCAATGTTACACATAAACGTAAGACATAAACTTGTGACTACAAGATACAGTATTTGCAAATACTGCAATATGCCAAGAATAACTCAACCACAATCATCTCCAGGCATTATGTTGATTGTATCTTATCTGAGATTCCTTGAAGCCAAAAGTGAGAATTTATTACCCTTGATCAAAACAGGGACCTGCACCTACTCTAAGTGAGCAGCCCAGTAACAAACAATCTCAATCGTGAAGAGTGTTAGCTGTTAGAGCTATTTCACACACAGGTCTAACTTTCCAGAAGAGATAGAGGAATTTATATTTTTAACTATAGAAATTGTCCAAATTAAACTGTATGCATATTAAAAACACAAAGCATACATGAAGCAAACATATGAGGTGAAAGTTTGAACAAGATACTAGATTTAGAGGCTCTTTATCATAAAATAACACTTCAACTTATAAAATCTACCAAATTCACTGACAGAGACAAAGAAGAGCTAGAATCAGAACTTGCAATAAAAAAAGAAAAATACCTTTTAGCCTGAGGATGTAACATTAAAGGTCAAATACTCATATTGTTTCAAAAAATGTATCTTTTGTCAATTATGGGATTTCCATTAAACACCCATGTGTATCATGACACTTTCCTCCAACAAAGTGCTGTGTAGTCAGTATGTAATAAAGAGGATAATAAACAGAGAGGAATTTAAAACCGCCAATTTGCACCACAGGGAGAGGTTACAGGAAAACGGATGTCAGTGCTTTAAAGATTACCCTTGATAAAGTCCCTGGCCTAGCTAGGCCTATCAGATTTTTACCTCTCTACTGTGATTTGGAACTGTCCCTTTATAGATTAAAACTTAAAATACCTTATTATAAAGGTCAAAAATATGGTATGACATGTAGTTTACTGGTCTTTTACAGCATCTTTAGCAAAGATACTTGTTAGAACTACCCTGCAGATACACAGGATTGATTTAGATAACTAACCAATAGAAAAGAAGCTACATTTTTTAAAGGGGCCAGTTTAAAACTCTGGCTCAGAGGATGTGTAACAGCTTCAACGAGGGGACAGTGGCACCATTCCGATATGGTCAGTTCCTCACTTGTCTTAGCCAATCACAGCACAGATTAATACAATCCTCTCTCCCATCTCCTTGTCTATAATCATCTTATCTTCTCTAACCTGTGGGTCTACTGTATGTTAGTTTGCTGTGAGTGTTATGCTGGTTGTAGAAGAACTGTATGCTGCAATAAAATCTAACATTAACAGCACAGTAATAAATAATTGCTTCTCATAACTTTTATTAACAAAGGTCTTTAGATATGACTGACACAATTAGAAGTTGATCCAATTCATTCTCTAGGAAGAGTTAGTTAAGATACAGTGTCTGGAAAAAGCAAGAAATGACGCACAAAATTAAATAAAAATAAAGTAGATACTTTTTAATTCATCAGATCCTGTTGATCTGATTAATTTGCTTATTACTGTCATTAATGTATATATCTGAGTTCAAATATATACACAGTGGATTGTTAAAAATATGTGAAATGTTTGCCTCCTTTTCCTTAATACGTTCTTTTATAGACAATGAAAACTGCGTAGAGTGTAGTGTTTAGAACCTTTACTGGAACATTGTAGGCAGCATTACATTGCGTGTGTCTCTCATAGTAATACTACAACTAACTACTCATGTCTGTGCCCCGGAACTCTTTGCCCTAGGACATCATCAATAGGTCAAATTCCAGACTGTTTACATAACACCCTTTATATACAGTCTATGATAACACCACATCCCCCTTACTTTAAGTTCAAAGGAACCATGCCGTGGCTTTGAGGTTATATTCAATCAATACACAGGATAATAATATGCACATTTTCCTGTAACACTTTTTGTTTCAGCAAACAACAAAATTAGCTTATATTACCACATCCCCATAGCATCAAGTTCAAATGCATTTATTACCCTAACTCATATACACATTCGGACTTGAAATATCTATAATTTCCAGTCTCACAAGTCAAATCTCTGCAGTTTTATAACTTCTCTAACAGACCTTGTTCTCAGGACGCCAGGCGTGCTCTGCAGTTTTGACACAAAGTCCCTGAGCTCACTTCAGCAGTAGTGTCCAATTCTGGCGGGTGCTCATGTTGGTTCACACTCTGAGAGTGTTGTTTTTGTTTTGAACATTGTAAGCACCATTACATTACATGTGTCTTTCACAGTAATCCTGCAGCTAACTAGTTGTGTCTGTGCCCTGGAACTAACTCTTTGCCCTATGACATCATCAACAGGTCAAATGTCAGACTGTTTACATTACACCACAGGTGCCACAGTTTGTGTTAATGAGCAAGTTGTCGATCTTTTACAAAAATGAGTGAAACCAACGCATGCGGCCGGAAACATACATTCTTCACTTGAATCCATCGCACAGTGGACAAACACACTTCTACTATATCAGAGATGGAAACGGCCCTATATACTCACTCAGATAACATCACAACCTTGGAGCAAGAAGTAGTGGAGCTACTGTAGAAGTTGACCTCCATAACAGAGAAACACAGCACACTTCAACCGACTGGATAATATGTTTGATGCAACGTTCTTGCTTTATAATTTTACTCTTTATTTGGTGTTAATACGCTGTCCCGAGGCTTTTATGTTTAAAAAGTCCAGTCTTTTTACTGTCAAGAAGTATTTAGCACAGAACTAATTTCTTACAACAGACATAGCCCATTTATTTTTGTTATAACTGATATCTGTATTGATCCTTCTTAAATAACAATGATCTTGGCATGTACCAAGCATAAGCGTGACTTTATCCACTGCTTGGGAGTGGGTGTCTTTATCTAAGGTTTCTGTTAAATGTCATTATATTAGCTTCCTCTCTTTTTATCCAACACATCTTATTGGTCTGAATTGCTGGGCCTAATTTTTGCCAGCTCCTAATTTCTTAATGTATTGTGTTTCAAGTTTCTACTTAACTGTTAAAATGTTTATATGACATTTATTCTACACCTCAGAAGTGTAGTTCACTGTATGGTAAACCTATTGTGTGTAATCCAATCCTGCTACTTGTCCTGTTCCATTATGGCGAGTTTAGGATACAATTTGTCAATTAGTTCCGAGTTAAATTACTGTTTGAGTTTTTGTGGGAGTGTTTTGCTCTGTAATGGAAGATTTTTATATATTTTATTTTCAATGGAAACTTTTCCTGAATGCATTCAAAATGCATACATCTTTACTCTTCTTATCTTTTATACTTTCTCTAAACTGGATGCAACTAATGGTGGATCCAAACCTTGGGTTGGGCAAATATTTTATTCAACCTTTAACAGCAAATCTAGGGGTGGCGCTATTTTGATCAACAAAAGGCCGTTATATCGTGTGGCATTTTACATCAGACTTTAGTTGTATTGGTTAGTGTTTATGCCCCATAACACGGACAACAATCATTTTATGACCCCCTTTTTTTCTAAGATTCCAAATCCAGATACCCACCATCTCATTTTAGGGGGGATTTAAGTCTAGTGATCGATCCCAATCTGGACCGCTCACAACCTAAAACACTTACACCCTCTGCTATGTCAAGGACACTATCATCCCTTGTAAATCAATTGGGATGTTTGGCATTTTCTCCATCCACACAAAAAAATTTGTAAACATTTTTCTAAGGTACTGTAATGTAAAATTTTACCATTATACCACACTATATATTATCTCTGCTTATGCATACTATTTCTGTTTGTGTAACTACCAAGATGACATCAGGACCACAAATCTGAGACTGTGCTCGTCTCTCCCCACCAATACCTCAAAGAGGCATTCAGCGTGTGTCTTATCTCCTGGGATTTTACTATTCACTCAGTTCACACACACACACACACACACACACACACACACACACACACACACACACACACACACACACACGGTTCAACTCTTCACACACACATCACAGTACACACCAAGTTTTCTCTCGAATTGGGATCTTGGATCATGCACCACTTATTTTAGATCACGCACTCTTGCCCAATAATAACAAACAATGGAGGTTCAATACAGGGCTACTAGCAAAAAATGAGTTCTGTGATTAAATTTTTCAATGTTTTTCTCAAGTTTAACAGGACTGAGTCAACTTTCCCCTTGTTGTTATGGGAAACTTTAAAAGCTGTATTACAAAGAGTGATTATTTCGTACAGCACAAATTCGGACAATAAAAATAAACAAAAACAACAGAAGCTGACTGTTGCAAGTGTATTCCATCTCTCCCCGCCCAGACCTTTATTGCAGAAGAATTAAATCAATCTGAATTTGATTTGCTCTCCACAAGTAAAGCTGAATATCTTTTAAGACGGACCAAAGGAACATACCATGAATATGATGATAAAGCTAGCCGCCTCTTAGCCCTTCAGCTTAGACGCCAGTCAGCCTCTTACTTTATACGTAAAATTTATGATTCCTCCCACTCCATAATTACCAATCCTTCTCATCCTTCTACTTTTTTCTCTACAAATCTGAACCCCCAGTTAACAAGTTAGCAATGCATTTTTTTAGATGGCTTCCTATAGATTAAAATTAGAAAACATTTTTGACAAACCTTTACGAATATAAATAAAGAAATAACCAAGTGTCGTAAATTAATGCAAACTAAAAAAGCACCAGGTTCTGATGGATTTCCAATCGAGTTGTATAAGAAGTTCTCCTACTAACTTGCGCCTTTATTATTGGCTCTCTCCCTCCAACTCTAAATCAAGCCTCAATTTCACTTATTCTTAAGAAAGATAAATGTCCAGAGGACTGCAGCAGCTACAGGCCAATTAGCTTGTTAAATTCAGATGTAAAGCTATTAGCCAAGGTTTTCAACTTCTCTAACTTGGATTAGTATATAATGAAGGAAATTCTTCACATCCTTCTTCACTTGCCCTATGGTCTTTGCCCCTCTTGTCCCACTTACATTGGAAACCCAGTATTACATTCTTTCTGCCCCTTCCCCACACAGCCCCATTTGTAACAATCACATGTTTCCTCCTTCTAAGTTAGACTCGTCTTTCACTCTGTGGAGAGAGAAGGGTCTGACTTGTTTCTCAGATTTATACTTTGAGGGCACGTTAGCCACTTTAAAGGGGACATAGCATGCAAATTCCACTTTGTTAGTGCTTCTACAGGTTAATGTGGGTATCTGGCATGTCTACCAACCCAAAAACTCTGGGGAAAAAACACTCGCGCGTTTTGTTATAGTTCCTCTAAGTCAGAAACGTCATGCTTGAGCGACTCCATTGAGCTTCCTGGGTTTTGTGTCGTAACAAGGCACTGGAAGTCTCCCTACATGGTCTTGGCCCACCCCCCACCTCATCCCCCCCCCCCCCCGTCCGCCCACACTCGTTATGCCGGGTTTACACCGGAGGCAGCGAGGCTGCGAGGCAGCGCAGCGCCGTTCTCCAGCACGCAGCCGCCTGGCTGTTCACACGGGACGTGCATTTCTCCGCGCTGGTCAGCCCCATAGACTGTATATATAAGGTCAGGCCGCGATTCTGCTTTCTCCGCTTGTTGTTGTACCCATTGAATGTCGGGGTTCGGGGGTAAATGATGGTCTTCATAGCCCCCCCCCCCCACCCCCACCCCTCTCTTTCTCTCTCTGTCTGTCTGCTTGTGTGCTTGTAGTGGATGGGCAGAGGGGGACATTTAATTATGTGATTGGGAAAATTAAAACTCCAGGACAACAGAAGGGGAATACAAAGTATGGGATGCATATTTGATAATTTATATCATATAAAATATGTAATTTATATCGTTTAAAATCATGGGGGGAGAGGGGGGAGGGGGGAGCTGGCTCATTAGCATTTAAAGGAACAGGCACTCAAAACAGGTCACTCTGTGGAGGGCTGTTTTATACAGGGTAAAAAGGGTGCTGTTTTAAATGATCCTTGTGGTATTTTGACCAAAGTATGTTACAGACATTTCATTAAGACCCCAAGGAACCATATCAACTTGTGGTAAAATGGGCATGCTATGTCCCCTTTAAATGATCTTTGTGCTAAGTATAATTTGCCCTGATCCCATCTATCCGATATTTTCAAGTGCGAGAATATGTTCGCACAAACTTTACATGTTTTCCTCAACTTCCAACGGATTCTCCAGTTGTTGCTGGGCTTTCGCTCCCTGAGAAACATGGTATGATGTCACTTTATATGAGCTTATATCCTCTTCGAGTGTGGTCTCTCTTGTGGAGGTTAGGGGTAGTTGGGAGAAGGAGCTTGCGTTCAATCTGACTGACTAATGGTGGGAAAAGGCACTAATCAGGGTCAACTCCACATCCTCCTGTGCACATCCAAGTTTAATTCAGTTCAAAGTCCTGCATCGGATTCATTTTAAAAACGCTAAACTAAGCAGGTAATTTCCTGGCACTAATGATACATGTGATAGGTATGGTTCATCTCAGGCCAATCACACTCATGTTTTTCTCTTGCCCAAAATATGCGTAGTTCTGGTCTTGTTTCTTCAGTTCATTAAGTAAAGCCCTTAATACCACACAAAAACTCAGCCCCTTAAAGGGATAGTTCAGCATAAAATGAAAATTCACTCATCTACTCATCACTATGACGATGGAGGGGTGGGTGAAGTGTTTGAGTCAACAAAACAATTTTAGAGTTTCAGGGGTAAACAGTGTTGCAGCCAAATCCAATACAATTGAAGTAAATGGTGACCACTTCTTAAAACATATAAAAACAACATAAAGAAAACATAAAATGCCTCCATTCTCCTCCTGTGGTGTCATCCACGTGTCCGTAAGCCAAATTCAACTCGAAACTGCGTCATTTACACCATGTTTTCAGCCTAAATGTATTATTATCATTGGAGACCTACTTCTCCCTCTGCCCTACCCTGGCTGTCATTTTTTATGCTTGAAAAGGTGAAATATTCCCAGAGAGGCTCTTTAATAAAAAAAAAGAGATGGCAGCCTATCGTCTCCTATGTAAATACTGTAACCTCTCTGGACCCCATTTGATTTTGAATGCATTTATTTTTGTTCTGAGGTAAGTGTCTTGAACATCCTTCCCATGTTATTATTCTCCCTGTTATATTTATTACAGTCTTTATTTAATTATTTCAATTTTATTGTTTTTACTTTTTGACTTATTTTTGGTGCTTATATTTCGTATTTTCTTTTGAGGGTTTGTGTTGGTTGGGCGCTGGAGTTATGTGGTGCTCTGTTTCTCTTTTGTCACACCACATGATGGACGGGAAGGGGAAAAACAAAGAAAAAGAAAAGCTGGATCACAGCACACTGTATTTGTTGTCTGTACACCGCTGACCTTTAATAAAAATACATGGGAAAAAACGACTTAAATATAACATGAATAATGTCATGTATGTGTTTGTTTGTCTGCAGGTGAGGATGGCCAATGTGAAGCAGGTGGGCTTGCTGGCAGCAGGCTGTCAGCCCTGGAACAAAGATGTGTGCGCTGCTAGTGGAGACCGCTTCGCCTACTGTGCTACATTGGCTATTTACATCTACCAGGTGAACCAGATGTGTGTGTACTTGTTTGCATGAGAAAATTGTTTAGACGTGAAATGTTCAAAGGATGTTTAATTTTAAAATCTGAGACGATATTATGTAGCATTACCAAAGCAGCTCTCACATACAGTAATGTAGGTTATTATGTGTGGCGGAAATTTGGTCAACAAGCGAGGTTCTGAGACAAGTTGTCTTTGTAAATATATTTGTAAAAGCTTTCTGCAGAAAGGATCACACAGGCAAGGTGGAGGTTGCAAGTGTGATGAAAAGTGAAGTGTCTGTGCTCATATTTAAGTGTCTCTGCGTGGGTAACCTCCTGACCCCAAAACACGCAGGGGGGCGGGCGGGGGGGGGGGGGGATGTGAATGTATTGTTCTGTGTCTGTAACATATTGTTTGTAAAGGTGTGACTTTTAGGCTGCATCCTAAATGTGTTGGAGAGGGCATAGTATCATGTATGGTTAGGGTGTCAGTCAGCTGAGTTCTTCGAACAAAGGACAAACACAGTTAAACCAGAGTAGAGCAAAAGGTCACTTGAATTCAGGTGATCTCAGGATCAACTTCTGCAAGACATGAATAGACAATGGGCTCACATGCTAGACAGTGGGTGCACCATAAAGTTTATGTTGAGTTGTACCCTAGATTGAAATGTCTGCTGTAAGCATAAACTAAGAAATTATTAAGTAAATTTCCATTAAATTTGTTATTTTATACTCTACTCACTACCTGATTTTGCTGAATGTTGAATACGGTACATATCCATATCCGGTGGTAATGAGACACATGAATTAAGTACACATGTTTTGTGTTCAGCAAAGCTTATACAGTATAATTAAACACTGTATCCACATCTTCTAACGGAGTGATTGAAAGCAGTGGTTCCAGAATTTTTTTTTTTCATTGGTCCTCTCCTGCAACCGTGTTAGCAACTGGTGTGTTTATATAAACTGTATTTTTTTAAAACATTATTTATATAAATGAATCCTCCTCAACCAAACAAAACCAATTCACTTTGAGAAAAAATTGAACTAATCAACTTCTCCATCATCACATCTCCTCTCCCACTGTTGGATTTGGCTTGATGGAGTTTTTGCTGTGACTGCTCTAATAGAAACGCAGAGAAGTGTGTACTGCAACTCAACTCTGGATTGTCATCGTGTTGACTGACTACAATTTCTAGATATGAGAGCCACTCCATCCAAAGTGGGATGAATGGTGTCTCTCCTAATCAGATCAGACTTTCCCCAAAAAACTTCGACAATTATCTACGAAGTCCACATTGTTTTCAGGACACCACCTCGACAGCCAATGGTGAAAGGATGACATGCGGCTGTACATGTCATCACTGGTCATATTAGGCATGGGTCCAGAGAAAACTACGCCACCGTGAATAATAATCTCACTGTATGTATGCTTACCCTGAGCCAGCAGTTTTAAATATTACTCTATGTCGCCTGCTCTAGCCCCAGGAATGCATTTGACTGTGGTCGCCGGAGTCGCTAACTTCACGTTTCTCAGAATAACCAGAGTTGGTTCCTCAGCGGGTGTGTCGCTGAGTGGGGAACATTTTTCAGAAACATGAACAGGTTGGTGGTGAACCAAGAGCTTTGGTTTAGGACTACGCTTCATATTTCGGAAAGTCATCCAGCCACCCTGGCTTCCCTGTGTTCCAGTTTAACTGGGGATCATGTCAACTGGTAATATTTGTTGTCTTTGTTCCAAATGTTGTCAGTCGGTGGCAGACTCGGTTGCAGATTTGTCATTTTCACAAAGTGCCTGTGTCTGAAGTGCGGTCATATACTGAAGGTCTCGTTGAAATTTACATAAATTAAGACATATCACGAATACCGGGAGTGTAGTCTGATGATTTTTTCGGAGTCATGGCTACACAGGGACGTTCCCGACCAAAACGTTAACATCAAGGGTTTACAGAGTGCATCAAGGAGTATATAAAGTTCTATGTGAACTGCACTGTCCGCACAAGGACTGTCAGCTGTTACCCAAAAACAAGCCGTGGGTAACAAAACACATCAAAGCCATCGTTAACGAGAAGAAGAGGGCTTTCAGAGGTGACAACAGGGAGGAGCTGAGGACTATTCAGAGGGACCCTGAAAATCAAGATAAAGGAGGCAAAGGACAGCACACTCTTCATTTATGAACTCAAACAAGGCTTTATATTTCCCTTCCTAAATTCTGAATAAATTCTTTAGGTTTAACACTTCCATCCCACATTTCCCTAGCTCCTTCTTTATTTTTTCTCTATCTGTTTTATATTTCTGGCAAAGCCACATTCATACTGTCCTGATGGATCTTTCCCTATTAAATTTATTTGTTAAATCCTGTGTGTCCTTATCTATATATTGATATGACTGTTTGCTCTCTGGTGTTTTTACCTATCGTTTTCATCCATCCCACTGTTTTGCTTTATTTGATATAGATGCTGTCCTTTACTTCCCTCATCTCATTGTTTTTGCCAGTCAACCATGATGTCGCTCCTAAATACATGTACTGCTTCAATGAAAATCTCTCCTGTTTTAAAGATATTAGGGACAGTGTATTATTTGTAGTCCTTAACCTTCCCTCTACTATGTCTGCCCAATATCCTTTTTCTCTCTTCATTTTCTCTTGAATATAAAAATCTAGGGATACAGGAGGAAAAGAAACATGTCGGAGTCACTGGATAAGGAACTGTTGAACTGTATCGTTTATCATGCAATCTCATCTCTTTTGCCATTTTACTAGCAGCCCAAACATAACACTCTCCAACTTTCCCAGCATGGTCTAAGGGCCCTCACAGTTGGGTGATCTTCTTCCTTGTGTCCTTGTAGGTTTATCCAGTAATTTAGCATTAGTTGTTTGCACCTAAGATTCCGCAGCATTTCTCCAATTACTTGGACTGCTATAGTTGGAGAAGTCTTAATAGCACCACAACATAATCTCAGTGCCTGATTTGGTAATATTTCCAGTTTCGTTAGCAAAGTTTTTTGCTGCTGACCTGTAAACCACACCCATAATCTATCACTGATCTAATTAAAGCAATATAAATATTCCTCAAAGCTTTTCTACTGGCTCCCAATTCAGACCCTTTGAGATAACTCATTACTTTAAGAACCATCTTGCATCTTTTCTCTATCTTATTTATATGTTAATTCCAGATCAGCTTTGTATCAAATAAACCCCCATATATCAAATAGTGTTTACCTGCTCTAACTGTTCTCTTATACCAGCTTCTTTCTAGAAGATATCACTACCTTTGTTTTTTCCACTGAAAACCTTAATCCCCATGAATATGACCATTTCTCTACCACCCTGATTGCATTTTGTATCTTCCCTTGGATTATTGTTACATCTTTACCACTTTTCCATAGAGCCCCATTATCAGCAAATAATGAATTTCCAATATTGTTTTACGGACGTTGAGATGGAGGTTGTTGTCCTGGCACCAAGATGTCAGGGCTCTGACCTCCTCTCTGTAGGCCATCTCATTGTCACCGGTGATCAGGCCTAAATTTGATGATGGTGTTGGAGCTGTGGGTGGCCACGTAGTCATGTGTGAACAGGGAGTATAGGAGAGGACTGAGCACGCAGCCCTGGGGAGCACCGTTGTTGAGAGTCAGGGTGGATGATGTGGTGCTGCCTATCCGCACAGCCTGGTGTCTGCCCGTCAGGAAGTTCAGGATCCAATCACAGAAGGGGCAGTTGAGCCCAAGGTCTCTGAGCTTGGTGACGAGCTTCAGGGGCACAATGGTATTGAACATTGAACTGTAGTCAATGAACAGCATTCTCACATATGTGTCCCTCTGGTCCAGGTGGGAGAGGGTAGTGTGTACTGTGAGGGAGATGGCATCTGCAGTCGATCTATTTGGCCTGTAGGCAAACTGAAATGGGTCCAGTGAGTCAGGGAGGGAGGAGGTGATGAAGAATATAGGGGAGAATTGGGAGAGTGAGCGGTTGGTTGGGGGGGGGGGGCTTTTTCTTGATTTCATTAGATGGAGTTGAGGGGTGAATCAGGGAGCAGTGTGGGTGAAGGAGACAGTTCTGGTTTTGAGAGGGGCAAGCTGATTGAGGAGTGTGTCGTTTTAACTTTATCCAGTTAAAATATATGGTCAAAAAGACCAGGATCTAAAAGTGGTTCGTAAAGATGTGGCCTAAAACTGGATAAAAACTCAGATCATGACAGAGCCCTCTGACGGTCTGCTAAGTTCAGTGGTACAATGCCATTCAGTGATTTTAAAAGTTGGATTTGTATTGCTGTGATATTTTGGTAATAAGTTATTTGAAAGCGAATTTTAGTTATGTTATGCTCTTCACCGGATCTTTCTTTGCATGCAACTAAGTACTTTCTCTAAACTGGCACCAATACCTCACACACACATCTCCCCAAACTTAACACATACATGTGACCTCAACCACATGGGGTCTTTTGTCTTCATAGTGGCCAGCCGCCATTTTGAAAGCACACTTTCTCACTCACACATACACACACACACACACACACACACACACACACACACACACACACACACACACACACACACACACACACACACACACACACACACACACACACACACACACACACACACACACACACACACACACACACACACACACACACACACACATGTATATAGTACACCTTTAGTTAGTTTGTGTGTATTTACTTTTACTATTTTCATAATAAATGTTTTTCTTTAACACACATGTTGTCCTCAGTAATGTTGCATAAGTGTGAGTTTTATACTGCCAAGAACTCCATATTCTTCAACTTGGCTAACTACTTATGTGATCATTTTGATTAAAGTTATTAATTTAATTATTGATCAAAGTTTCAAATTTGTAGTTAGTAATGACACCTAATCAATGAATTGGCTATATTTTCCCCTCCATTGAAGGGTGGTGGCCAAAGGTAACTTTAATCAATTAAAGTTATTATTTAATATTAATATTTTTAATATTAATATTCAATATTTTTCTGATAACCAAATTTAATGAATGCCCAAAGGCACACCATTTAATGGTGTCATGCTTAAGGTATAATAATCACAACACTCCCTTATTCCACCTGCTTCCCCACTTTAGTCACAATTGTCATTTTACGCTTTCCTACCTCCTTCATCCTACATGCCCTTCTCTCTGGCCATTTTAATCTCACCTACTTTATTTTTTAATATTGTGGTTAGCTTTACTTGGCTCAAAGTGTGGACCCCATTCTCACTAAATCTGAGTATTAACTTAAATCCAATTACTTCCGTTTCACCACTTCCTCCCTCAAAATTATTCTGATGTTCTCAAATTACACGTGGCATCAATTGCACTTCTGTTCGTCCTGGGAGAGGGATCCCAATTTCGTGTTTTCCATGAAAACTCACACTTTTATTTATCAAATGAGTTGCAAAATGAATAGAAAATATAGTCAAGACATTGACAAGGTTAGAAATAATGATTTTATTTGAAATATTAATTTTGTTCTTCAAACTTTGCTTTCTTCAAAGAATGCTCCATTTGCAGCAATTACAGCATTGCAGACCTTTGGCATTCTAGCTGTTAATTTGTTGAGGTAATCTGTAGAAATGTCACCCCACGCTTCCTGAAGCACCTCCCACAAGTTGGATTGGCTTGATGGGCACTTCTTGCGTACCATACGGTCAAGCTGCTCCCACAACAGCTCAATGGGGTTGAGATCTGGTGACTGCGCTGGCCACTCCATTACAGACAGCATACCAGCTGCCTGCTTCTTCCCTAAATAGTTCTTGCATAATTTGGAGGTGTGCTTTGGGTCATTGTCCTGTTGTAGGAGGAAATTGGCTCCAATCAAGCGCTGTCCACAGGGTATGGCATGGCGTTGCAAAATGGAGTGATAGCCTTCCTTATTTAAAATCCCTTTTACCTTGTACAAATCTCCCACTTTACCAGCACCAAAGCGGCCCCAGACCATCACATTACCTCCACCATGCTTGACAGATGGCGTCAGGCACTCTTCCAGCATCTTTTCACCTGTTCTGCGTCTCACAAATGTTCTTCTGTGTGATCCAAACACCTCAAACTTTGATTCGTCTGTCCATAACACTTTTTGCGGGTACCATTTAAAGAAGCTGCCAGTTGAGGACCTGTGAGGAGTCTATTTCTCAAACTAGAGACTCTAATATACTTGTCTTCTTGCTGAGTTGTGCACCGGGGCCTCCCACTTCTCTTTCTACTCTGGTTAGAGCCCGTTTGTGCTGTTCTCTGAAGGGAGTAGTACACACCGTTGTAGGAAATTTTCAGTTTCTTCGCAATTTCTCGCATGGAATAGCCTTCATTTCTAAGAACAAGAATAGACTGGCGAGTTTCACATGAAAGTTCTCTTTTTCTGGCCATTTTGAGAGTATAATCAAACCCACAAATGTGATGCTCCAGATACTCAACTAGCTCAAAGGAAGGCCAGTTTTATAGCTTCTCTCACCAGCAAAACAGTTTTCAGCTGTGCTAACATAATTGCACAAGGGTTTTCTAATCATCCATTAGTCTTCTAAGGCGATTAGCAAACACAATGTACCATTAGAACACTGGAGTGATAGTTGCTGGAAATGGGCCTCTATACACCTATGTAGATATTTCATTAAAAACCAGACGTTTCCACCTAGAATAGTCATTTACCACATTAACAATGTATAGAGTGTATTTCTGATTAATGTAATGTTATCTTCATTGAAAGAAACAGTGCTTTTCTTTGAAAAATAAGGACATTTCTAAGTGACCCCAAACCTTTGAACGGTAGTGTATATGTTCCACATATAGACAGAAAGACAGATGAAAAAACAGACTGACCCTAGCCCTATCATACAGCCCTAGAAGCAGCCAAGGTACAGAGGTACACGCTGAAGCTCACATCGTTTGTTAAGTATCATACTTGATGATTTATAAAAATTATTTAAAAAATGTTGATGCAATATTCTGCAGTTCTTTCGTAATATTGGTGTAGTTAACTTGGTTTTGTAGAAAAGGATTTAATATGTCATGGTAAATGGATCTGTATTTATATAGCGCTTTTCTAGTCTTGATGACAACTCAAAGCTCTTTACAGTAAAGGTTAGTGCCATTCACCCATTCACACAGTGCGTCTATTGGCAGCACTTTTTCTATGAGGGGCATTTAGGGGTTGATGATCTTGCCCAGGGACACTTCGGCATGCAGATGAGGAAGACTAGGATCGATCCAGTGCTTCTACCCCTGCCTCTTTAAGGCCTGTTTTGTACAAACATATCAGTTATAGTTGAGGCCCCTAGTTGGTAAGAAACTGATCTTGACATTGGGGTTGGATGAGTTATTGTCAATAAATACCCTTTACTAAAATAGATATATTAAGATAAGGATCTCATAAATTTATTATCCTACCATTGTTCTTTCACAAGTGTGGTACATTTACTTGAATGTAATTAAAGGCACGTTGAACATGTGTTTTTTTCAATCAAACCATCCTTATCGTTTCTTTTCTGTACCTGAATTACTTTACATTTACTGCAGAGAACCTTTGGGTAAATAGCCCGGGTGATGAATCACATAAATCATTTGTCAACTATTTCTCCCATATAATGTTTTTTTCTTCATTTTGTCCTTTTTTTTTAAGTGTCTACAGTTCTGGACAGAATTGAATCTGTCTACAGTATAGTGTATTTACTACTGCAGAAAGGTTTCACCAGAGAACTAATGTGAAACACATCCCAGGATAAAATCTGTTGCTGATTTATTTCTGTTTATTTCCCCCTTAATTCCTTGTCATTCTCAATCTGTCTGTTATAGTTGGACCAGCAGTACAATGAATATAAATTGAGATCCATCATGTCAGAACACAAGAAGACTATAACAGCTATCAGCTGGTGTTATGACAACTCTGATCTCTTTGCATCGGCCTCTGCTGATAACCTGCTCATCGTATGGAACGTCGCAGAACAAAAGGCTGTTGCAAGACTGGACAACACTAAAGGTAGATGGATGGTTGACATAGGATTTATTGTCACTGTGAAATGTTTAAGAGCAGATTATTGCACAGTCTTCCATCTGTAAAGTTTACAGTGTCTCCTCCTGCGTTCCTAGGTGTCCCCACATCAGTCAGTTGGTGCTGGAACTCAGCTGATGGAGTGGCCTTTGTCTCCCAGCGTGGTCCGTTGTATATCTGGGTGTATGGAGGTCCTGACCCTGGGCTAACAGTGCATAAAGAAGCTCACTCCTTCCTGTCTGATATCTGTCTCTTCAGATGGCACCCGAAAAAGAAAGGCAAACTGGTGTTTGGACACACAGACGGAAGTTTGTCAATTTTTCAGCCAGGTAAAGACAGTTGTTTCTTTTCTCATCTCAACACACAAACTCACACACACACCTGGCTTAAATGCTAACTTAACCATAATGTAAACTGTACACCTGCACTTCTGTACCTGTAAACATACATCTTCTTTAACCTATTCACCTCTGTCTTCTCTTGTTTAGGGAGTAAAAGCCAAAAGCATGTGTTACGTCCAGAGTCATTAGAGGGCACAGATGAAGAGGATCCAGTTAGTGCTCTGGAATGGGACCCTTTGTCAACTGACTATTTGCTAGGTTTGACAAAATAATCACATTATCATCACTCTCTTGATAAAGTGTAATACTTATGATATGACACATTGAATAGAACAACGTTCAATATAGTTTTACTTTATTGTTTGGTTGTTTTTTTCTCTTACAGTGTCTAACCTCCACAATGGTATAAGACTGGTCGACAGTGAGGCCTTGAATTGTATCACGTCCTTCTGCTTCCCCTCAGCGGCTGCATCAGTTTCAGTGTCTGGCCTGGGTTCCCTCTGCGCAGGCATGTTCATTACCGGAGGTAAAGGTGGCTACATGTTTATGTGGGATATGTGTATGATCTCATTTCCCATCTGCCTCAATGTGTTTATCACCAGATGACACCACACACCTCATTCCAGCCATCTTTGTATGTCAGACTCTCAGGTTGGAGTACTGAGGGTGTGGAATGTGTCTCGCTCCACTCCTCTGGACAGCTTTAACTGAAAAGACTGGGTTTCATGCTTTGCATGTCCTCAACTCCCCTCTCGCCAAGAAAGGTAATATTTAGAGTAAAACTTGTTGGATATGCAGTCCGACTGTTGTTCAGAAATGAAAAGTGTTACAATCTGCTGTGGATGTTTATTCTGTGTATGAGCATCACTCACTTTTTATCATATGTGCACTGTCTGGGCAGTCATTCAAACACTCAGGCTTCATGTGATTAATTCAGCAGCCCTCTGTCTGTTATATAAGGATGAGAGTGAATTTTAAGAAATATGAGGATTATGTTATTTTATAACACACTAGATATTTTTCTTTGACTTAATTCCCTCTCTACTCACACTACAGCTCCAAGTTCCTGTTCCCCCAATAAAAGTCAGCACACCAGTTCCACCAGTGAGGCAGTGCCTCCCCCGAACCTGTCACAGAACTGTTCCTTCTCCCTGCCTCCTGGCCACGCTGTGTGCTGCTTCATGGATGGAGGAGTGGGACTTTATGATATGGGTGCCAAAAAGTGGGACTTCCTTAGAGACCTGGTATTTTGTAACATCCTTTGTGCTGTAAATTCTACAGCTTACACCTGCTTATGGAAGACAGATGAACAAATATTTTACCATGTTCTTAGCGTATGATTTATTTGTTCTCTGTTGTCGTATTGTTTCCAGGGTCATGCAGAAACCATCTTTGATTGTAAATTCAAGCCAGATGATTCCAACCTGCTGGCCACGGCTAGTTTTGATGGAACTATTAAAATCTGGGACACAAACACACTAACAGCTGTTAGCACCTCTCCTGGCAATGAGGGAGTGGTCTACTCTCTGTCCTGGGCTCCAGGTATATAAACTCCACATAAACAATCAAACACATATACGTGCATGCACACACTTTTTTTGTGGTGAAGATTTTTTTTTTTCAACACTTGGAAAAATATGCTGTGAAAATAACAGCAATTAACTTTAGATGATCAGTGTTCATAGACAACATCCCTACACACATGATACATTCACAAATTTCATTTACGGATACAAAAGAATTGTAGTCCCATCCGATCATCCATATAAAGTGTATCATCTTTTGCTGATGTGAAAGTTATTGATCTTTCTCTGTGACTGTGTGTGTGTGTGTGTGTGTGTGTGTGTGTGTGTGTGTGTGTGTGTGTGTGTGTCTTGAAGGCGACCTGAATTGCATTGCAGGGGCGACGTCTCGTAACGGAGCGTTTATCTGGGATGTCAGGAAAGGAAAGATCATCACTCGCTTTAATGAGGTTACTTTAACTTTCAGTGCAAAATGCAAAAACATTATTCTATTCTTTGAGAAACTACTAGTTAGATGTGGTGTGAATTAACAACCTCTCTATTATCCTGCAGCATGGTTAAGAATGGTATATTCTGTATATCATGGAGCCATAAGGATTCTAAGAGGATTGCTACCTGTAGTGGAGACGGATTCTGGTAAGTGCTCTTTTTCTGCTCTGTTAGGAGTATGTCTTTTATCAGAGAGAGTATTTCATGTATTCTATCTATTTATCCCTCGGAGATTCATACATGTTTTTTTTTATGTTTTAACAACAGTATTATTCGGACCATAGATGGCAAAATCCTCCATAAGTACAAACATCCTGCTGCTGTGTTTGGCTGTGACTGGAGCCAGAACAACAAGTAAGACCTAAATCACTCTGTCACATCACCTCACGTTGCTGTTAGCTACATATGGCCCACCTAGTAATTACTACTTACTCATTTCACTTATTGAACAATATATGTGGCATATAGTAAGACTTGAAAGACAACACTTAACAATAGCATAAAGCACAATTGCAAGATATTTCTAGTGTTATAGTGACATTCTTGGCCTGGCTTCAGGCATCACTGAGCCAGGATGTGGAAACCCAGCCTATGACCTGTAGGCTGACCTCCACCCCATCTCCACACCATAAAACCTCCATTTCCGACAAGAAATCAAAAACAAGGGTTGCTCTTCTTCAAAACAAACAGTTTTTAACCTGACAAAATAAATATATGACTGGCACTGCAGGTTAGTTAGACGGAACTGGCAGAAGGGGGGCAATTACACCAAATCCCATGCAACTAACTGACACCCCTTCTCAGATAGAGAGGTGCTTATCTCTTGATGATGATAAAAGCCATAAACCCACATTCCACTGTGAACTGAAAACCAGTTAGTTTTATTGAATTTCTGAAACAAGATAGAATAATGTTCAAACTTTCTGTTATGTGATTTCTGGAGCCATGTGAATTCTGGATCATGACAGTTTATTACTGTTATAATTAACAGTTCATTATACCGTTGTCAAATTTACTTCTAATGTTGTATATTGATCCTTCAATGATTACCTATAGATAACCTACAATATAGCATAGTGGGAATAATAAAGAGGCAAAAAATTGTCATTAATGCTCCCTTCATTGCTATCAGATATTTTCTTATGTATAAATACTTTAAACATTGAAACAACTTTCCATTATGCTAAAAAAACATTTCTTCTCATCAAAGTTGTAAATATTGTAATTTTGGAGATATGCTTATGTCTGTCCTGGGAGAGGGATCCCTCACATGTGGCTCTCTCTGAGGTTCCTACATTTTTTCCCCCTGTTAAAGGGTTTTTTATGTAGTTTTGCCTTGCTTTTGTTGAGGGTTAAGGACAGAGGATGTCGCACCTTGTTAAGCCCTATGAGACAAATTGTGATTTGGGAATATGGTGGAGGAAGGGACAAAGGTCTACAGCGGACAGGTTTGATTAATGAAACATAAAAGGTGGGATGAATCTTCAGAGAGACTAGATGTTTTAGACGTGCAGCAGAGGGATTGATAATACTATAAATTTCAAAGATACCAATGAACCAAGAGGCAAGCTTCTTAGAGTCAACTATGAGGGGAAGATATTGGAAAAGAGCCATCTCTTTTGGCCAGTGGTGAAGACTGGAGCAGGGAAGCAGTGGCAATTGGCTTAGGACTAGGTCTTAGTGAGTGTGAACTTGAATCTACCAAAGAAGAAAGCCCAACTGGCTTGCTGGGAGTTCAAACGTTTTGCGGTCTGAATGTAGGATGGGTTTTTGTGGTCTGTACACTAAATGAAGGGAAGAGCCAGTCCTTCAAATATTATAATTCTTTTCTGCAGATGAAGGTTTGTGGAAAAAGGAGGCACATGGGTTAGGTCTGTTATTAGAGGGACAACATTGAGACAACGGCGCACCTACTCCAGCTTCCATGATAAACTGAACGTCCAGGTCGGGTTGTGTGAGAACTGGGGTGGTGGTGAAGCGACGTTTGAGTTCCAATAATGAAGATTCAGTGGCACAGGCCCAGTGGTACGGGGAGGAAATGAAGGTGAGAGTGGTAAGGGTTGCTACCAGGAGATTGTATTTGCGAATGAATAGACTAGAAACTAGAAATTTACAACCCAGGAAATGCTAAAGCTCTTGAGGTTAGTTGGTACTCCTTTGCATATTAGGAATGGAAATAAATAGTGTGTAATTAATGTGGCATTATGAAATAAAAAGTCAATGAAATAATTAAATGTGGCATTATGAAATAAAAGTCCCATGAAATAATTAAATGTGGCATTTTGAAATAAATGTACCCTGAAATAAATAAATGTTGTCTTTTGAAAACATCATTTTGAAATAAGTGCCATATTTTGTTTATTTCAGGGTTTATTTCATAGCCATATTTATTTACCTATTTACCTATTTATTTATTTATTCAAATGGCATTCCATATTGATGTTTTGTTTTGTTTTTGGCGATGAAAGTTCAATTATAATAATAGAAGAAACCAAACCCCCAAAAAAAGTATTTAAAACCTGATCATGCTGTCGAAGCAGAATGCCTTGTCCAGTTTCTGGTGTTAGAGGCAGCTAACTAGTGGATCATAGACACAGATCAGGAGTCAGATGATCAGCTAAAGGGTTTTAAATACCGCAGTGGAAATTGAAGGTGATAGCAGGGTTTCTTACTTCACAGCTAGAGTGCAGCAGGTCCAGGAATAGTCCACAGGCAGAAGTGAGCTGGATTAAAACAAGCAGCAGAGTGGTGTATTCAGAGCAGGCAGAAACTGTGAGATAACGGTAACTCACGGCAAAAACACTCTTGAAAGAAGCTACAAATGCTAAAGCAGTCTTATCACCACAAACTCTCTTGAAATCTTTGTCTGTGTCTTCTATACGTTTTTGGCTTTGCTTTTTCACTCTGAGATATCTTTCAGTTTTGCGTCTGTCGCAGGTTAGAAGCATCATCAACCCCCCACTCACCCTCAGTGAAACAAGCGGGGGATCTCCTGCTGTGTTGTCACAGACTTATGCAGCCTTTCTGAATACTTTATACTAGGGGGCCAGGTGGGGCTCTCACACTGACATTTGCGTTCACACTGAAAGCGGCTTAAGAGGTAGTTGAATCTATGATCTGGTGGTGTGAAAATGGCAGGGTAGAGTATATTAAGAGGGCTGATTAGGTGATGAAACATGCCGGTGTTCTTCCCCGACTCTTGCTCACTAGCAGAAAGAGAAAAAGAGAGAGAGAGAGAGAGACTCACTCTAAGGAAACTTAGTTTACGGAGGCCTTGATGCAGAAGATTCAAGGGCAGATGTAACAATGCTGTGTCCTCTGCTTAAGTGGCCCCAGTTTGTCACTTATCCTCCGGCCTCTTCCTCCTCTTTCTCTCTGCAGGGACATGATCGCGACAGGCTGCGAGGATAAAAATGTCAGAGTGTACTACTTGGCCACAAGCTCTGAGCAGCCTCTGAAGGTCTTCACTGGTCACTTAGCTAAAGTATTCCACGTCCGCTGGTCTCCACTCAGAGAGGGGATACTGTGCTCGGGATCAGATGATGGGTGAGTATGTTTAAAGAGACCGAGGTGTAGCTCAGACTGAGATCAACAGGAGGAATTTGTATTAATGCAGCGAGAAATGATCAGGCACAAAATTAAGAACGAGGAGTCAAATTAGAACATACAGCACAAAATGAATAACATGCATATATTTTTTGTTTTTAATTATAATTTTTTCAATAGTAAATTTAAATTTCCCAGACTTTTTCAAGGATTTTTATTCTGTGTTACAATAATTTAATGACCATTCCCTGTTTTCAAAGTGTCATCCCACCACTGAAATTAACACAGCAGCATTTGACTGAATTGACTGTCAGGTCTTTTAAAACAACTGTTCTAAACAACAACCAAGTCTATGTTATGTAATTATTTTAGATGCTTGAATTTGTCCTTATGATGTGTTGATTTATCAGTTGTAACTTAACTCTGAACTCACAAACTGATCTGAATATACATGCATTTTGTAAGGTGAAGAAAATAAGGGTTGAGTATTTAGTTTCATTTTAATTTAAACAGTAATCTCTGTCTTTCTGTCTAGAACTGTTCGTATATGGGACTACACACAGGATGCATGCATCAATGTGCTGAGTGGTCACACAGCTCCGGTCAGAGGCTTGATGTGGAACACAGAGGTTCCTTACCTCCTCATTTCAGGTAACTAATGCAGTTCTAAACATGCCTGTTTGGAATGGGCTGTTTGTTTAGCCTTAACCTACTTTAGAATTACACATTGTTAGTCACTTTTCTTCAAACAGTTCTACAATATAAGAGCTTTCTTTATACAGTTTATGCTGCAGAGAGAAGTTAGAAAACTTTGCATTCATTCTACCTGGTTCAATGAAGATTTTATAGTCAATGTTTTTTACAAAATTAAACTGAATTTGCTTTATCACTGTGTTTGTGTATAATGCATGTTTAATATTAGTTTAAATATATAGGTATATAGAATTATATATGGTTGACTTAATAGCTGTTATTTTGTCATATATTGCATGTCAGCTATTTCAGAGGTCTGTTAAGCAAGTGACACAATCATTAGACCGGAGTTCACAACCTTTCAAAATCAATGCTCTATAATTCAGCTCGGTATAAAGCATTGCAGCAACAAAGATGAAGATGAATGGTTTGCTATTCAAAGATACATCCTATGCTGCGCTGGATCTTTCAACATCATCCTACCTTACTCAGGTCCCCCTGGCTGGGTCAGCAGCATTGGCCCATGGATCATCCCTCCTTACCCAAGCCATCTGAAGGCCCTTTCTGCAGCCTTCATGATGGTCTTGATTGTTTTCCTTTTTGCAGCCCCAGTGATGATAGAGTGTAGAACTTGCATACTGAATGGCCAGCTAAGCCTCTACACCTCACTTCAATGTGCTCACAACGTGCCTTCCAGCCTTTCCTTCGGCACTGCTCCACCAGTTCCTAGTACTTGGGCAACTTGTGCTTGTTCGACTCTTCCATTTGATTCTCCCATGGAACAGTCAGGTCTATAAGAAGCACTTGCTTTGAAGCCCTTGTTGGCCACAGCTTAGGAGATGGCCTCAGTGACGGTCATGGGCACCTCCCAGTGACCTTCCGCAGAGGCTGTTGGGCAGCTGCTAAACACGTGCTCAATGTCATTCCAGGATATCCTCTTCTCCAGAGCACCCTCCTACGCTCCCAGCCGCCACATGTCCACCATATATCTATACCCCCTGCCTGTCCACGCAGTAATGCCTGCTGATGCCACCCTATAGATAGAGTATTGCCTTGCTTGTGCAAGAGACCTAGAACTCCTCATCTAGGCTGATGATGGGGAGCTGGAGTTTGTTCCTCACATACAGTGCTGTACTGCAAATTCTGCGTGGCAGACCCAGCAATGTGGGGAGGTAGCTGCTGCTGGTCTTACTCTCCATGGTCTCCACAGTCGAAAGGGTTACCTTGTACACCAGCAGAGGCCAGAGAACTCAAGGTAAAATGCCTGGCTTGTAAATTCAAGCCTTGAACCTGCCTGTTCAGACAAACTTGTTGACTGAGGTGAGCCAAGTTTCCAGCTCCTTGATGGTAGCTTGGACTGACGCTGCATCTCTGGGCTCCCTGGTGTTAAAGTCCACCGCGGGAGATGGTATGTCCAAGAGGGCTCTGAGGGGTCAAAGCTCTTGCTCTCTGCCAAGGTCACTCAGGGTGTCGTGCAGGAAGAGTCCTACCTCTTCCTTGAAGTAGGCAAGACGTACACTGTGCTTCTGCCCTAGCAGCTGTCTTGTGAATCTTAAAGGATTGGCTATAAATAAAGTCCACTTCCGGGCCCTCTCTCTCCTTCTTCCCCTGTGCCATTCTGCTCTGCGCAGGGTAAGGAGCTACTTCCCAATGATGTTGCGAAGCTCCGCAAGTGGTTGTTTCTCCTCCTCAGATGCTGCCTTCAACTTCCTTTTCGCAGTGGATGGATCTTGTCTGCCCTTTGGTTTATGGTGAAGTTTGTGCTGGTGGTCTTGCACCTCTCTGCCGCAAAACTGACAATGATGGGGGTCAATGGCTTGAGAGACAGGCAGGCAGGCAGAGAGACAGGCAGGCAGGCAGACAGTAGTTTGTAGTATTAGTGGGTAGATGCCAGTAAAAGTAGTGATTAATTATAATTATCTTCATTAATTCCAACCGTTTGTTATCAGTGTGTTATTAGTGTCTGCACTGCTGATCCACACATGTTCCTGCTTGCATTTTTTCAATGCCTTAATAGACTCCACAGGAGAGGAAACATGACCTGTTTTAAAAAAGAAATGCATATTGTGGGTTTGAGGTTGACTTTTGATATATGGAATTCTACTTAAGAGCCCACATACCTGGATAGAGCTGGTTCTGTATCATTCACTTTTACTCTAACCACTATAAAATGTAATGTAAAAATCAATAGGTAGTTGATGCATTATCTGCTGGAGCTGACAGTTAAATATAGCTATTAAGTAACTTCTAGTGTCTGCAGTTGGAATCTATGATGGCAGGCAACATATCTCGTCTTTATACTTGTATTCTGGAGTGTATTTTAAATTGATGTTACTATTTCAGCATTGGTTGTATTTGAGTAGTAAAATGCTGTATTATTTTCTAGGTTCTTGGGATTATACAATCAGAGTGTGGGACACAAGAGATGGCACATGTCTAGATACAGCCTATGACCACGGAGCTGATGTCTATGGTAAGACGGTATTCTAATAATTCAACCTAATAATGCCAAACATACCTGACTGGTTTCAATTATGTATGTGATGAATGACATTCTTCACTGAAAACGCAATAAAAATTACAGTTTCATGAAATGAAATTTATTACATTGGGTAATATACTTTTGAAAAAAAATTATATCAAAGCCAATTTTTACTATTATGCGGCTGTGGATCACAGTCTTCCCCATTTTGGATGCTGAAGTGTCCTTGGGCAAGATATTGAACCCCAATGTATATATGTATGTGTGTATATTTCTACAAGCTGAATGGAAACAAAGTTAGACACTGTTTCTTTCAGACCACTATTTAGTCTCTATAACATGCATTTATGGCTGTTGTACATGAACACATGGCTCCATTAAATTAAATGTCTTCCCCTTGTGAAATCCCCAGTGAAATTTTGAATGAGTTATTAATGCTGGCTGACATAGAAACTAACCCTATTTTCCATATCATTAAATCTAACTGTGTGTGTGTGTGTGTGTGTGTGTGTGTGTGTGTGTGTGTGTGTGTGTGTGTGTGTGTGTGTGTGTGTGTGTGTGTGTGTGTGTGTGTGTGTAGGTTTGACATGTCACCAGAATCGTCCTTTCACCATGGCCAGCTGTAGCAGAGACAGTACAGTGAGGCTGTGGTCTCTCACACCCCTCATCTCTCCATTGCTGCTGAACATTCTTACTGACCAGCCTTGGGAAAAGATAATAGGAAACACAGGTGAGAAGAGACTTGGTTTGTTCTGTGTTATGGTGTTATGTTCTCAGCTGTCATTAAACCATGGTGGCTGTGTGTTTCTGCAGACACAGCTATGGTTCCTGGTTCACCTCCCCTGCTCTGTGGTAAAGTATCTAGAGACATCAAACAAGAGCTGGACAAACTGAACTTAGACATCAGGGCCAAGAAGCTACGCTGGTTCTCTGAATGCTTTTCGGTAACCACATTCTAAATGCTTATTTATCAATGCTAAGTCATTGTGATGCTCTCATAATGCCCTTCAAGATTGATGACTGATTCTGAAAGTTCTGCTGTAGTCTGTTTGTATTATCAGCAGTTTGTCTTGATATGCAACATACAACATACAACTAGGAAGGATTTTTAGGATGCAAATATGTTCTGCTGCTAAACTTGTACTTCGCAAGGGAGTTTGTTTTCATACTTAATTAAAAACTGCTACTTTCACCACCAAGCTGATTATTTCTATTGTATATCACACCTTGAACAAATGGAAGTATGAAACTATCTGTAGCTGACACACCATGGATTTTAAACCATCTGATGCGAGCCTGGTGGTATTACTCGTAAACACAAGCAGACATTAAGAATAACCGTGTAAAATGCTCCCTGTATATATGAATGATAGATTCATTTAAGTACCCTTTAAGAAGCTCCAGCACCTTTTTTCACTGATTGAATATAAAGCAAAAAGTAATCAGCTGCATTGAACATAGTTTTTCGTCAATGAATCCGTTTTTTTGTGCGTGTGTGACTGTGTGTGTGTGTGTGTGTGTGTGTGTGTTCACGCTGCTTGTGTGCGTGTTTATGTGTTTCTGAACACATCTGTGTACTCTATCCCATGCCAGCCTCCAGGAGGCACCAGTAACCTGTGGGACCTAGTGTCAGTCATTAATGGCCAGGATGACTCATTGCTACCAGCCAGCTACAGCAAAGGAGTGATGCACATGAAGCACCTGCTCAAGTTTAAAACAGTGAGTTGCTCCTATTCCCAGAGTCTCGGTTTAAAACAGAAAAGTCCAGATAAATCAAGAGCGACCACACAGTGATCACTGTTCATGATCAGCTGTAGTTTATAACAGACAGTCAATTCAATTTTATTTTATTTGTATTGTGCCAAATCACATTCATTATTTAATGGCACTTTACAAAGTAAGGGCAAGACCAATCAAATATATAACACACTCAGAGCTGTTTACTTCATTCAAGGTGAAGTAAATAAATATAGTTGATTCCTGCAGTCTGCTTCCTTTTATTTCAATCATAATTATATTTTTTCCACATGTATGCCACTAGATTTGAATTTATTTAATAACATGGGGGGGAAAAAGGTGATAGTTTCTGGTGCGCAGCAGAAAGTATTGTGTGCACATGTGATATCTTTCAGACCACGGTGCATTTCGAGTTGCTATGTGTCTGTGTGGAAATGACAGTAGTTACTTGACTGCGGTAAAGTTGGAAAGATATTCCCGGATTCTGAATTTATTGATCAATAACTAATCAAGCCTCCTTCCAATCAGATTGATTTACACAAACAGCTTTAGCTTTCTTTTCATCAAAACAAGCCTGAATCCATTCAGGAGAAAAACCTTTGTTCTTTATGCATTTTAGACGAGTGGGCAGGGTCCGTCTACAAAGTGCAATGCCGAAAACACTGCAAAATATTAAATAACATCACTGCTGTACAGTGTAGAGTCACCAAAATCTATAAATCTTCTGGTTCATATAATTTGAATCAAACTTCTCCAATTCACAATGTCAATCGAAGAATACATATAGTGAGTGAACCTTTGTTTACAATTAGTATAATTAAAACTGTCTTTTCCTGATTTATTGTTTTTCATTCTGTCACTCAGTCTGAAGCTCAGGAGCTGACTATTGTGAGGATGTGTAAGTTTGGAGGAGGCATCGGAGCTCCCAGTAAAGAAGAGAGGCTGAAAGAAGCAGCAGACATCCATCTGAGACTGGGACAGATTCAACGATACTGTGAATTAATGGTGGAGCTGGGACAGGTATGGAATGTGCGTGTGTGTTTGTGTGTTATTTTTCTATTTTCTTTCCCTGAAAGCATGGAACTCAAACATTATTGAGACTTAAAAGTTGTGTTGGTACCGATCCTTTCTGTGACTTTTTCCATTTCAATATTTTCTCTAATCATTGGCTGGCTCAACCACAGTCTGTTTTTATCTTTGTATACCATGTAAAATTGAAATTAAACTTTTCTGTAATGAAAATGCTATCCAAAAATCAAAGCAGTTTTCTAGCAGTCAGCAAAACACTGGTGTTATGGTATCTGTGTCTCCCTTTTGGCTCCATCTTCATGGACCAGGTCATAGAGAAAATCCAGTGGAACCTGGAGGTGAAAGGAGTTGACAGGAGAAAAGTCAGTCATGTAGGACTTGTGACTGAGTGGAGAAAAAAAGCAGGACCTGACAGGCACCTGCATACCACAGCTGCAGATACAACGGCCAGGTGTAGAGGAGGTCATAAATTGTGAGATCTGAGCATTATCAAAGAGCTTTTGACACACCAGTTAGTTTTTGTATTTGAGAATGTTTGGTTACAGTCACACCAATGAATCTCTTTCGAATATAAAAAAGATATAGAAATGAAAAGAAAGAAAAAATATATATGACAATGTAACTCAAATTAATTGAGGGAAAGTATGGACTCAATTTAGAAGAGTGTGTAGAGTGATATTCACAAATATGTTTGTAAATCAGTCTTTGTAAACCTGTTTACTAAATGTGCAGGGGAAAAGAAGTTTGTTCATGTGTAGAAAAGATTTGTATATGAAAAAAGATACTATGAATCTATCAATCAATCAAATTTTATTTGTATAGCCCATATTCACAAATCACAATTTGTCTCATAGGGCTTTAACAAGGTGTGACATCCTCTGCCCTTAACCCTCAACAAGAGTAAGGAAAAACTACTAAAAACCCTTTTAACAGGGTAAAAAGAACGTAGAAACCTCAGAGAGCCACATGTGAGGGATCCCTCTCCCAGGACGGACAGAAGTGCAATAGATGCCAAATGTAAAGGAGAACATCAGAAAGATAAGGGTATTTGCAGTTTTGATTAGAATAAACACTGGGTAGCATAACTGAAGGTCAATGAATTGATGGATTATTGTCAGTAATGGTCGAGTATATGAGGAGAAATATTATATATCAAGCAGTCTTGTTGTAATCATAGTCTATGGTCAGCAGGAGGAAGAGGTCCAGAGAAACACACACACACCCGGCTGCTCGGGACAAGTCGAGGGACTGCTAGCGGAGGCTAAGCTAGGTGGCTCCGCGGCGGATAGCGGGGGCTGGCTAACTACAGCTAACGGAGGTTCTAAGCTGCGGAGCCGGGCTTCGCTAAGCCTCGCCTCCATCGCTACAAATACATTACATTTGTTACATGTACCACTACTGTTAAAGGAGGCAGATAAGTAAGTTAACATTAGACACTCGGAGCAGGAGAGAGCAGTGGAGCAAGAGGGAGGGAGAGAAGCCATCGCTGATATATTAGCCTACGAGGGTGAGCTCAAACAGAAAAAATCCGGTGACACGCAAATGGAAAGACACAATCGCTAAAGCACCAAAGAGTAGGGGTTGGTATGTGTGGATGTTAAACTATAGTAAAGTATAGTAATATAGAGAAATATCGGTGTTAGTAGAGCTAGTTCAGAGAGAGTGGCCACCACCAGCGGCAGGAAAACAGGAAGTGACGCAATTCGCTTACCCTACTAGTCAGACCTCTTATGAATAAGATGACAGCTGATATCAGTGGGGAGGTCACACAACTACTTGTACAGACTTTAAGCAGAAACCTGTGTGTAAAACTCAATGTTCTAATTTCTCACGCTCAGTGTGATACTGAAGTTAACATTTTTACCCTGACTCTAATTAGACAATTACAACCCAATCACAAAGCAGAATGGTCATACGGTGTAATCAGAGGGTAGATGGGCAGGTGATCTTAATTACACTTAAGTAAGATACTGTAGAAAATAATGGTGAACATTTAATATGTTGTGTCTGGGTGCAAGCCCACTTGTGTCATGCATGATCATCCGTCTTGAAAATCTGCTCCACCTTCAAGGACTTAGAGGTAATGAAGCCATCTGTCCACTATTGGACTTTTTGAGTGGTTTGTCATCTTCCAATCCGTTTCATGTGTAAAATGGAGTCAGACGTACCTGTAACATCAGTGTCACTCAGAGTGTTTTATGCAGTTTTATGCTTTGCATTTGTACACATTAGTTAATGAAATCACTTATTATTCACAGTTTCATTTTACAAATACACAAACTTTTTACAAATGGTATTTCCCACATTTACTTTACTGGTGTACAAAGGTTAATTTACAACTACATACTTTGGAATTGTTTGTAAATCTTACCAACTACTCTGAGCTTTATTATCTCTCTGTCAGTGGGAGAAAGCATTGTCTGTGGCTCCAGGAGTTTCCATGAAGTACTGGAAGAAACTCATGCAGAGGTAACCCAACCTTTTTTGCTCTTCAACTAAACAACATTAAAAGTGAATTACAACAAATAATCATGCTCCCTTTTCAGTCAAAGTGTGCACCGCTATCATGATTGTGGAAGGTGTTTGCTCAGCAAGCTGCTGTCACAGTGTCTGTTTCAGTTTATTCGCTGCACTGTGAATGCAGATGAACAAGGGAGTGGACAGAATAAGAAGTGTTGATTCACAGTTACGGGGATCTCTGGGGCAGCAACGATGAACAAAATATCAGGAAGAGCAAAAAACGAAATAACAACTACACAACTTACCTGACAAAGTATTGAGGAAAGTTAAATACTACTTGAATGAACAACTCATCGTCATCATCACCACCTGTTGTTCTGATTTGTAATATGCTGTTACTTTTATTGTGTCCACCCTGCACACTTCACGTATAAGGCTTGTTCATTTCAATTCAATTTTTATTTGCATAGCGCCAAATCAATACATATATTATCTAAAGGCCCATTCCATAGTAAGGTTGAGACCTTAAAAATGATAAAGAAACCCAACAGTGCCAACAAAGAGCAAGCACTTTGGCGACTGCAGAGAGAAAAAACGTAACAGCAATCAACCTTTAGACAACCAGAGTCAATGTGGGAGTTATTATTTTATTTTTGATGATTGTTATTTTAATAATAATAATACATTTTATTTTTATGAACCTTTCACAGCACTCAAGGTCACCATACAAGGCTCAAATAAAAACCGAAGAAAATAAACTGAGGGCAGCTCAGATATGCTGATATGATTTATAGCAAGAGAGACAAAAGAAAGAGAACAAACAAAGCTGCTGCTGATTATGCAGCATATCACTGTGAGGCTCCTAATTAATGTAACATAATTAATAATAATAAATCGATAACATTTTTTTTTTTACAAGGCAGAGAACTAATGTGCAAACTGCAAATGTTGCACAAGAAAGTGAGATACTTGCACACCACATGAATAGCTCTTTGTCACACCAGTGTGCTCAGCAAGTTTGCATTGTTACATTTTTAAAATCTGATTTTTAACATCATTAGTAATTTTCCTGTAAATTTTGGCCCATTTTAATAAACATAAACACTAGATGTGGGGAAATTAATTGTTTGTTTGATGCATTGCTATGGGGACATGGACGACAAAGAACATAATAGATTTTTTTAGATTTTTTTTTTTTTATTTCACATTAAAGGTCCGGATGTCTTTTACTGTGTGTCTGAGTCTCCTGTCTGAGTGTCCCCCTCCACTCTCCTGCATTACACTTAAACAATAAACACCATCACTAATCAGAAGTTATTAGGCCCTGAACAGTACTGAAGTTTACTTTGTGTATGCTAATTCACTTTCGAGATTATGAGGTACGTATTTAAACATGTGCGCACGCAGTTCATCTGCTACGCACAACACGAGATGCACAGACCCAGGACATCAGGGTTAAAATGCTAAAGATGCAGCACACAACTCTAAACTGAATGAAAATCCAATCAATGTGGAGAGCAGTCTGATTTCAGAATTGAAAACTGTATTTTGTAAATTACAGAACACCTGTAAAAGCAGTAACAGTCTAAAATACTTTTAAAGCACAAATAATGAGGCTAGTAAAGATGCACAACTTTAGTAGTCACACAGTGCTGAAAAAATACATCATTTATAGAAATGAAATTCTTTGATGCATAGAGCTGCATCTGTAATCGTTTTATCATCGGATTGTAGCGCTCTGAATCGTAATCGAATCGTGAGGTGCAGATTCCCATCCTTAATAATCATACATAGAAAACACATGATTGCAACTTTTACAGGTCACATGTTGTCTAATAAGTATAGAATTGTAATGTGTTTGTGTTGCAGGAGAGCTGACCAGCTGATGGCCGAGGATAATGATGATGTTATCCCATACTGCATCGCCACAGGAGACATAAACAAACTTGTAACTTTCTTCACTGGCAGAGGACAATTGCAAGAGGCCTTACTAATTGCACAGGTACAGAGAGGGAAGGGATAGTCTTCTTAAGGACTTGATGAATGGTATACATCTTGAACTAATGGCTACAAAGTTGAAAAGGAGGGCTGGATGAATAAGTAAAGTGGAGACAGACACCCTGTTCAGACTTTAGAGACCAGATCACAAGTGTTCTGCTCTTAGTAGATCAGTTCACAACTGAGAATATGTCTCCAGTGACGTGTGATCAGATCTGACGTATCCTCTCTATATGCAAATAAACATGTACATCATTTGTGATCACAAAGACCAAAACATATATATAATTTTAATCTGTCAGTCAATGTTAATGTTGTGTCAGGGGCCACAAAGAAATCAATGTATGTGAAACACTGAGATTTGTAAAAACACTTTAGGTTGGACTTTAGTGGTTCAGAGGACATCAGCTAAGTATATAAATACAGACCATTTACATGTGTCACCGCTGAATGTGATTGATCAGATCTCAAATGCATAGTTAACTCCAGGTCTGAACAGGGTCAGAAGCACCTTCTAAACAGCCTGTTCAAGGCGGGAATATTGCACCCTTTTCCAGCTCATTAATCTTTATCAAATTTACAAACTTAAATGTGGGGCAGCATTGTTGATCCTCCTACAAGACAGCAGAGTAAGAAGATCTGAATCAACATGTGTGTAAAAATGTGGGACGGCGGGTGATGTTGTTGTGAACGTCACATCTGGAACACCAGGATGATTTCTGAAAATAGACAGGCAGAAATATGTCGGCTTTGTTTGGTTCAGTGTAAACAAGCATAATGAAGCTTCTTCCTGAGAGCAATGTAGCAGGACCTCTGTTTAAAAGAGGCCAAACATGAAGAGGTGAGGGAATACCTGAACAATCATTGTGATTGTTGTGATAATATTGATAAAAATGATAACAAATAAAAATAATATTTGTTTCCAGGGAGCATGTGAAGGGAACATTCTTGCACCACAAAGCTCCCCAGTCAACCACACAACTAATGATATGGATAACATACAACAATACCAGAGGTAAAGCAAACAGACACTCACACACTCTAATGCCAACTTTCTGTCATTAATTTACTTTTGTTGCACTAATCAAACTGAATTTGAAAGTAGTTTTTGAATGAGCTCAGGTCTGATACACAATTACACATCTCTTTGGACTAGAGCAACAAACTCTGCTGATATTCAGTATCTCGACCTCTCGTGACATCATCAAGGTTGACATCTCAAGGGGTCGAGACACTGGTGGTGGTTGGTGGTTGGTTTCAGGAGGGCACTGGATATGGAGATTGGAGGTGACTGGGGAGGAGAAGGGTTGAGAATCAACAAAATGATAGCTGACAGCCAAAGAGAGGAGAACAGAATTAAAGTTTAACAGCAACGAGATATTGGCTGATGGAGATCATGGCAAAATCTTATTGGATTACCATCAGCTGATTCAAAGGGGGGGCTTTAAGAGAATTGAGAATGAATGAGAAATCGGGAGAGTCTTCCTGATTGAACTATTGGTTAGCTTTATTTTATAAATATGACTAGTTTCATCAACAGTATTGTTAGAATATATTTTTGGCAATCTATCTTCTCAGTATGAAAAACAAGATCACATCCAATAAGCAAAATTCAACTGACAGCTTGACGATCAAAATGTAATGTAGGCCAGTAGTCAGTTCGGATTAATGTCAGATACAAAGGATTCTAAAGCTGCTTTCAGACATACACTGAACGCAGTTCCTCCGGAGGAGAACTTGTGAACGCAAATGTCCGAGTGAGACGCACCACAGTTTCTGCTGACTTTATCCGCCTGGCCTCCTAGTAAAAAATCGGTAGAAATCCAGGACATGTCGATGTGTGAACACAGCAGGGGATCCCCCGCTGGAATCACCACGAGGGAGTGGGGTGGTTGATGATGCTTCTAACATGCGAAAGCTGCAAAAATGAAGGAAGATGTCAAGTCAGTATGTGGTAAGAAGCGGAGTTAATGCATCACATCCTGCATCTGTCTGCTGCATCTGGCTGCTCCACCTCTCGCCTGAATAACACAGAGGATTTGTTGCTGTTGTGAGTGCGTCTGTGCAGAAAACACCCTGCTGTGTTGTGTGTGTGTGAAACGCAAACTGCGGGTAAAGCCAGTAGCCAATTCCATGGATTTTACCCGGAGGTCATGTCAAAAAATTGAAAAAGTGATCAAATTTCACAGTGGAGTGGAGCTTCCTGATTATTCCTCTAAAACTAAACTAAATAAAGAGAGCCTTGCTAAGTAAATTAATGTATCACTAAAATTCATCCCAGGGTATTTTTGTAGCTGATTCACTTCCATCTCAACCGCTGACTTTTGATCTTCTTCTGTCCAGCCTCCTCCATAAGATCTGTAAGGAATTAGCTGAATGGTACTTCCAGAATGGAGGCTCTGTCCGGGCAGCATGTTGTCACCTTGCTGTGGAAAACATCAAGGTATGCACACCACAGCCTGTGCATGTTACCATTAGCAATTTGTATGCATACTTTTTGTAAAAATGTGGCTGAAATGTGTGTGTGTGTGTGTGTGTGTGTTTGCTATATTTTTAGCTATCCATGTGTAGCCTGATCCGGGGTAATGAGCTGGAGTTGGCTGCATGTGTGGGCATTGTCATAGGAGACAGAGCCAATCAGAGCACTGTGTACTGCCTTGAACTCTTGGCCAGGAAGTACATGACCACACCTAAATGGTACGTCTATATCCATGCACATCCAATGTATGTGCTACACTCATCCAAACTCCAAACTATCACTAGTCCAGTTTGGGCTTTTTTGTGTAAAATTCTTGCTTTTAATTTAGTATTTTTAATTTACTTTTTCTTACCCATGAATAATTTGATCTGGATCAGCTACCATGACCAATGAATTGATTACCCTTACTTGGTTTGGTGTTAATTCATCTGTAATAACAGTGGGTTTACATTATATATTTATGTGTGTTAACTTCAAACACTGACCCTTATTGTTTGACCACAGGTGAAGCTCAGTGGCCGCTGCTATAGGCAGACCTCATCCCTCTGTGGAGCCAGGAACTTATCTTTAGATACATAGTTGTCTATTCAGGACCAATTCCAGTGTCTTCTCTTCAGTTTAGACTGTATATATCTGTCAGAATTCACCTCTGCAGTCACATAGTCACATTTTTCCCTGTAATTGGCGGTGGCTGCTTGAAAGTTACAACATTTGAAAAACAGAATGTTTATGTTTTCTGTGTTTCCTTGTAGGGAGCTCTCAGCTAACTTACTGCAAATGATTCCTGACAATTACATCTTACTGGCTAAGCTCTGTGCATTCTACCCAGGGAGTGCTGCTGAAATCAACCAATTACATGGGAGGGTGAGTAGATAATCTCTAAATTAAGATGTGTTTTGGATGAGATGGAATGAAGGCATCATGTCTGATGCTGATGATACTGACAGCTGTGATGATTAGAGGGATTATGTGTTGTTTGTCATTCAAGTGCGGCCTCCCTTCAGTAGAGGAGTGTACGGCCTTGGCAAAGGAAGCTATGAGTGAAGGAGATTTGTTTTCAGCAGTTAAATTTCACCTGCTCAGCTCTGAACCTGAGAATGCACTTCGGATTGGGATTGATCATATCAAAGGTACTGACAACACACTGTGTGTTTGTATGCTACATCTGCAACATCCTCACATGAAATTCATTTGTGTAATTGAAAGAAATGTCACTATTGTTATCACATTTGAGCCTTAAACAAGGTCATGTATCATTTTTTGTTTATAATACTGTATACTATATCTAAAGATAAATTCAACAATTTGATGTTTTAATTTATGAATAAACAGATTAGTCTTTGTGAAGGCCATAAAAATATGTAACCGATATGTCCGAAAATACAGTGTAACAATTACAATCAAATAATTCATCAGAAATTTTTACTACAAAGACGTGTGCAAATGAATAACTAATTAATCTGACATCTTTCTCACCAGAACAGCTGAATGGATCTTCTGATTGGACAGTGGATAGCATTCAGCCAATACTTGACCTGATGAGTTACATCAGAACAGATCGCCTCATCATGGCCAAGCTGACAGAGTAAAATCGATTATTACTGTCGCTTTAATGTGAAATAGTAATTTCACTCAACTCCCACTCTGCTTTTACTTCCTATATTTTGTTAGATGTGACAATCATCCTGTGTGTGTGTGTGTGCGTGTGCGTGTGTGTGTGTGTGTGTGTGTGTGTGTGTGTGTGTGTGTGTGTGTGTGTGTGTGTGTGTAGAGTCCGCAGTGAGCTGTTGATCCTGTGTGGTTATATTGGAGGTTTGCTCGCCATTAGAAGACAATACTCCAGCATCGTACCTGCACTCTACGAATACACCAGGTAGACACACTTTACTGTGTTCCAAACCTCTACATTAGACTGCATCTGATTAGTCTTGAGACTGACTGCCTGTTGTTTGTAGATTAATCCCATTCTTCTAAAATCTATCTGAAATCCTCCTAATAAAAGAATAGTTTGTTGCCTACAACATATTTCTTATCTCAGTCCATGAAAAACAATGAAAACACTCTTAGTCTAAATCTTTATTTTACCCCTGTAGAAGAAAATATTTTACTTTCTTTTCTTGTTATTTTCTTAACGCACCCAGATCTAGTTCCTTTATTACTCTACACCAGGGGTCTTCAACGTTTTTTAGGCCAAGGACCCCCAAACTGATGGAGAGATGGAGCAGGGACCCCCTACTATATATATTGTATACAATTTTGTTTTATATTAAACTGGGCCTAGTGCCATGTATAAACATAGCTGTGTAAAACTCTGAATCAACTTTCCAAGGAAGCTGACCTGCGAGAAAACTTACTTACTTAAGCTGCTTTCAGACTGATGTACTGAACTCCAGATTTTATCTGCAGTTTCTCCAGAGGAGGTGTATGTGTTAACAGAAATGTGCGTGAGATCCTCTGGAGTTTCTGCGGACTTTCTCTGCCTGGCCCTCTAGTATAGTCCGTAGAAAGCCAGCAGTCGTCGATGTGACAACATAGCAGGAGATCCCCCGCTGCTCAGCGGATTCTAACACGTGATAGACGCAAAAATGAAAAGAAACATTAAGAAAGCAAATATATCTGGGTGAAAAAGTGGTGCCATACACGTAGAAGACACAGACGAAGATGTCAAGAGAGTTTGTAGTGATGAGAGCCGACGGCTGTGTCAATGTGCTGTAAACAAAAATATGAGATCTCCACAGTGGACAGCAACACACCTCACCTGAATCCTGCAGAGATTTTGTTGCTGTTGTGAAAGTGTCTGAGCAGAGAATCTCCTGCTGCATTGAGCATGTGTGAAAGGGAAACTCCAGAGAAAGTCCAGACCAAACTCTCCCGAGATCCTCTTCAGGACATGTCTGAAAACAGCTTTACGTAGATTCAATTTCCCAGAACTCCCACTGATGCAGACAGAGATTTGACATTAGCAGAAGGGGATGAAGAGACTGACCAAATGAGTTACGGACAGATAGGAACCCTTTGTATTGTAAATTAGACTGTCCATGACCCCCTAAATTGAATTCGCCCTTTGTTCACACATACACCCTTTGTTTAGCTCAATCCACAACCTATTGTTTTAGATTTATCTTTGATGTGATGGTACAAAGACTCTTCTGAAGGTTGACCAGTAGACAGAATTGTGTTGTCTTGCTGTGATGCATGTCTCCACTGCCCAGTTAATTACACTCCTCTGAACCAGCTAGAGAATTTGGTCATTATAATACTGTCCACAAAGCTCTATCGAATGAGTCCTGCGCCTTGTTACACAGTTGGCATATATACATCTAGGATCTTTATTTGTACTTTGTGATCTTTACTTCACCATGTTAGATATATGAGTCTTCAAGAAAATGTTTTTTTCAATGATAATTAGTACTAATTAGTCTTAATCTTAGATAAGATAGTTAGACTAACTAGCATGTTTTTCTTTCTTTATCTCAGTCAGCTGTTGAAACGGAGGGAGGTGTGTGTTCCTCTGAAGATTGAAAAGTTGTCCTTGGAACTTGATGCCTGGCGAGCCTGCACACAAAGTAACAGCAAGTAGGTTACTTACACACACAGACACACACACCAACACAAATAGCCTTACATATTACAGATTAATGTTATTAAAAACCCATGAAAAAAACAACAAAATAATAAAACAAAGACTGAATTTAACAAAAGTAGGGCCAAAGTGTGTAGAGGAAAATTGGGAAGGTCTGATCATTATTATGCAACACAAGATTGTACAACAAAAACTACATATGTTCTTCTTGCCACTGACAAAATATAGACTAGAATTAGCGTACTGCGGTTGTTTGCTTCCACCAATCATTGCAGTTTTCCATCAACATATTTCTACATATTTGTTTCCAGTTTCATATATAAGGTCACTGTGACCTTTACATTTGACCACTGAAATCTAATGACTTCATCTTTTAGTCCAAGTGACAAATGATAACAAATTTAGAAAAGATCCCTCTAGGCCAGGGGTCGGCAACCTGCGGCTCATCAGTCCCTCTGCAGTGGCTCTGTACAGTGTTGTGCATGTCGCGCATATTTTTCACGAACGGTGAACTTAACGAATCAGTTTTCATATGATGAACGTGAACATGAGTGAACGTTACGATAAACGTGAGTGAACGTCACGATAAACGTGAGTGAACGTCACGTTCACGTTAATTTTTTAAATCATCATCGTATCAGGACATCATGAAATACCAGGAGCAGGCGTGTGTGTGTGTGTGTGTGTGTGTGTGTGTGTGTGTGTGTGTGTGTGTGTGTGCTCCCAGATAGCGCACACACACACAGGCCCCGGGGCTCCGCCCCCACTGCAACACCCATGTGACTGCTGATGACATCAGATGATTTCTGATGTGCATTTTTTTATTTTTATCTGATGGATGTAACAAACGCACCAGTAAATTAACTGGACAGATTATATGGTTGACATCTTAACATTTAAAAATTGTTCTTCCACCTCGACTCAAAGTGAGCACCAGAGATTATCAGTGCAAAGACAGAGTTTGCCTCCTTGTGTCACCGGAGTCTTGTGTTCTGTCCCTATGGAAAATGTTCTTCCCATCTATGTTGGGTCAGAGCCTGGTGTCTGAGCATGAGTCTGTTCTATGTATTTGCACTGGTTGTGATGAAGTTTGGTCTGGCTGATCCTGATCCTGAGTGCAGAGTATTTGAGGGTTCTGCTGCACTGTAATATAGCAAAAAAACTAAAATGTAGCTAATGGCTGTCGTCATAGAAATCTCTATATAGTGAGTAAGAGGTATTGTGTGATCTTGGACACAGCATGAGTGCTTAAAAATGTCTGTCTGTCCGTCTGTCTGCAACAGTCCTCCATCAGAGTGTCAAAGAGAGGAGTTTAATTGCCTGGATAGAAGAATCCAGCCAACAGACTCTGGTAGGAACAACATACAATGCTTCATCAGGAAAACCCAGTTATGAGGAAATAATGCCGTGTTCATAAAATATGTTTTGGGATTTGATGTAGACTTCATCCAGGACTAAGCCAGGATGTTAATGCTGCTCTGATGTTGGCTTCAGCATTATCAGCTTGATTCAGCAAGCTTTAGGTGCAGCTAAAGTGGGTGAATGAGTATGTTGATAAGTGATTGGCCACTGTACATCTTCTTGGAATGAAAAATGAATGAAAGAGCAGAGGAGACAGAATTAAGCATTACCTCACTAAGCTCCAGTCAAAGCTGTTGGTAGTAAATACATACTATATGTAATCATTAACCAGTAAATCATGCACCCTTGTCTCAGCTGCATTAGTCCTGTGTGGAGCTGATTATGTGACAGGCTCCAATCTGCCGAGCCACTCTGATGTTCAACTGTCCTGTTTCACCGGGCAGAGAATACAGGTGTGTGTTCTCTTTTTTACATATGTTGGACATAGATCTTCATAACTTGTGACTTTTCACATAATTCTCTTTTTTTATTGTGCAGGGTCCAGTGTTTTTGTTGGAAGATGGTAAATCGGCAATCTCCCTTAATGATGCACTTATGTGGGCAAAAGTCAATCCATTCTCCCCACTGGGAACAGGACTCCGCATTAACCCCTTCTAGCTCATAAGGAGGACATTACAAGGGAATCATTTACAGACTGGAAGAAAGGAAAATAAAGGATGAAGTGTGGAAGTGGAAAAGAAAATGAAAATGGCGGAAAATAAAGATTTTTGTGCATCAGTTAAGCGACTAACTTCATTTTAGAATTGACTGGGTCAACAAACATGGTGACATCAACAAACAATTCTTTTGTGAGGATGATTGTGTTTCCAACAAGCTTGTGGTTTTGGTAGGTAACAACTCTTCAATGTATGAGTATCTGTATATTGGGTATTAATCTAAAGCACTGTCTTCTCTTGTTGTAAAAACTAAATAATGGAATAAACCAACCTCTGTATATTTAGAGGAGAGACTCTGTTTAATTGTGTTACACTCATACTGAGATGCACGTAATAAATGGGCTGGCTGTGGCTGAGGGGGTAGAGCAAACAAGAAGTTGTTAGTTCGAACTGCAGACCCTCTTGTTAGAGGACGACTGCTCTACCCAATCTGCATTCATTGCTTTTTATGTCCCACCTCAAATCAAGAGCCCCCCTCCACCTCCATGCCACAACAACCCTGAAGCAGAGTCCAATAGCCTGCTGAAAAGTACTGGAGTATTTTTCATTTAATGCTACTTTCCACTCCACTTTATTTTTAAAGGGAAATATAGTCTTTTTTACCTCACTACAGTATATTTGACAGCTCTCTATTTCAGATGGACATTTTTAGTAAGGAATCATATGGCACAATTATAAAATACCAGTGTCCCACCACTTTTGGCACCATGCAGTGTCTGGCTGGAGTTCTGTGTCACATCTAACATGTCTATTTGAGACGTTAGCAGTTCTATCAAAGACGCACTTCAATCATTTAAACTGTTTGCAGCCCAATGAGGTATAAGCCAAAGTCATTATGACAAATATGTGCATGAAAATGTTGTATTTTTCCTGTTTCCTCTCTTTCTCTCTTCTTCCTCTCTCACTTTACCATTGTGTGGTGATCAGTGTTGATATCGGTGGTTTCATACAAATTAAGGAGAAGGGAAAAAATATGTTCGATTCCTAGTGAAACTGCAACAGCTCAGAGAACGTCACTTGAGTAATCGTTCTTTCATATGTGGCCCAGGACGGATTTGCATTCTCACTGTTAAAAGAATGTGGACATATAACGTTACGCCCGAACTAGGGGAAACCTGAGCATAGCATAAAATGTGGCTACCCTTTTTCCTCACTCCCAAGGATGACCAGTGCCACAGTAGATTGCAGTCCAAACAAATGATTTACTTTATAAATCAGGTAAAATGGGTGTCAGGGAGAGCACAGCTAAAAAACTAAAAAATAAAACCATCTATAATATCAACTATCAAACCTTTTTCAACCAAAAGTAAAGAAAAGAAAATACAGAGATCTTACCTACCTAACTAACATAAACAGGAGAAAATATTGCAAAAACAAACAGGGCTTCTCACCCCTGCAGCTAACGGGACTGCTCTTTAGAATATTATTTACAGGCTTTCAAAACAGAGGACAGCACAAATTGGATTGGTTACAGCGAAGTTGGCATGGTCGTGTTGGGAGCCAGGATAAAGGCGAAGGCCAACCGGCATCGGCAGGTGAGCTTTCAAAGTGAGCTCCATCAGTCTCCACTCCAGTCACCAGCCTCGACCTGAAACTCCACACACAGGAAAAACACAAAACAGAGTGAATACCACCACCCTTAGGCAGGGAGGGAGAACAACAGCATAAATCACACAAACTTGCACACAGTATGACTCAGAGTCATAACAGTGGCCCAGACCACCTCCGAATGTGGTCTGGTGTAATCAGGTCACTATCCGATCTGAGTGTACGTTCACATCTGTACTCAGAGTTGTCCACTAAATCCCGGTCAAATAACCCAGTTATAAGCTGCTTTTAGACTTTATCCACCTGGCCTCCTAGTATAAAGTCCATATAAATCCAGGAGAAGTTGATGTGTGAACCCAGCAGGGGATCCTCTGCTGGATTCACACTGTGAGCGAGTGGGGATGTCTGATGGCGCTTCTAACAGATGCAGATGCAAATCAGGAAAAAATATTTTCAGGCTAAAGCAGTAGGTCCAAAATGCTGCAGCATGTGTCCTGAAAAGAATTAGGAAAAGAGACCACATTTCTCCTGTATTAGCTTCACTACACTGGCTTCCTGTTACATTTAGAATACAATTTAAAATGTTCCTCCTCACTTAAAAGGCCCTTTATAATATGGCACTATCAAACCTTAAAGAGCTCATAGTACCATATCACCACACCAGAGCACTGCGCTTCCAGAATTCAGGCTTACTTGTCATCCTTAAAGTCTCTAAAAGTCGAGTAGGATCCAGAGCTTTCAGCTATCAAGCTTGTCTCCTTTGGAATCATCTCCCAGTGCCAGGTAGGGAGGAAGACACCCTCTCTATGTTTAAGAGTAGGCATAAAACCTTCCTTTTTGATAAAGCTTATAGTTAGAGCCGGTCCAGGCTTGTCTTGGACCTGCTCTTAGTTATGCTGCTATAAGTCTAGAATGCTGGGGACACATGACACATGGAGCTTCTCTTTGCTCTTCTCACTCTTTGTCACATTAATATCTCATCAATACATTTTACTTGACTTCTTCCCCGGAGTCCTTGTTCTTTATCGTTTGCAGATCCAGGACTGCAGCTGCGGCCACATAATTTTTTTCAATGTTAATAGTGTTTTTAGTTTTTCCGTACTCTTGTTGAGGGTTAAGGACAGAAGATGTTGCAACTTGTCAGAGGGATAGTTCACCGAAAAAGGAAAATTCACTTCCCCACAATTCATCTCTCCAGCCTCAACCTCAATATCTCTGACCGCCTGGCAATCACCATGGACATTGACATCCCTAGCCCGGACTAGCGCAATATATCCTTTAGAAATCTCAAATCTATCTCCCACACAACTCTTTCAGCCTCTCTTGCCCACCTACTACTCACACCTCATACACTCTGGCTCCTCCAACCCCAAGGCTCTCTTCTCCACAATAAACAAACTCCTCAAACCCAGGGACAACACCGCCAAATCCTTCACAGGGAACAAGTGCAACTCTTACATTTCATTTTTCCCCAAAATAATTAATACCATTTACAGCAACCTGAACACCTCCCCCGCCCTGTCCATTGCTCCACCTGCCCCACCCCCCCCCCCGTTTTCCAACGTGTTGTCGCCTCACAACTCAAAGTCCACTTCGTCTCCAACGATCTGTTCTGCTATTTCAATCCGGTTTCCGCTCACAGCACAGCACAGAAACAGCCCTCCTCAAAGTCACAAACGACCTCCTCCTCTCCTCAGACTCTGGTCACCTCAACATCCTCATTCTCCTTGACCTCACTGCAGCTTTTGACAACATTCTTCTTTCCTGCTTTGAATCCTACCTCAACACCACTGGTACTGCTCTCTCCTGGCATAAATCATATCTTACAAACAGACAACTGTTCATCAGTATCAACAACTGCACCTCATCCACTACTCCTCTGTCCCAAGGCGTCCCCCAGGGTTCGGTGCTTGGTCCTCTGCTGTTCATCCTCTACTTGCTCCCTCTTGGTAATATCACACGTCAACATGGTCTCCACTTCCACTGCTACGCCGATGACGTCCAGCTCTACATCTCCACTGAATCCATCACCACTGCTACTCACTCCACTCTGACCAACTGCCTCACTGACATTAAATCATGGATGCAAACCAACTTCCTCAAACTAAACTGTGATATATCTAACATTGTTAATCATCATCGGTCCCAAATCCCAAAACTTCTGCCTCACCATTGACAACTCTACTCTGTCTCCCTCCCCACACATCCACAACCTCTGACTTATGTTTGGCAGCAACCTCTCCTTTGAACACCACGTTAACCAAATCACCGGAACTGACTTTTTCCACCTAAAAACATTGCCGCCCATCACTCTCCTCCTCTGGTGCTGAAACTTTGGTCCATGCCTTCATCACCCTAACCCTATGGCACATGATCCAAAGTACTAAATAAACTACGACAAACATGTCGGCCATTAAGACAGAGCCACAGGTCTGACTCTGTAGGTAATCTTGGACATTGAAATATTATACAGGATGGGTTAAGCACTGCTTATTTAGCAGTATGGTCTGCTAATGCATAACCTTGTGAGACTGAATCAGTACCACCTGTGTGTGCTGCAAATTCCACAACTGCAAATTGTTTGGGTAAAAGGATTGCTTTAAACAGATTAGATATGAGAGCTGCATGTTGGATCTGTTTGCCCAAAGACGTTACAAAACTTTTGAGTTTCCACATAGAGCCAAAATCATGGGTGACACCAAAAGCATATCTGGAATCAGTGTAGTTAGTAGCTGACTGTCCCTCAGTCAAAATGCAGGCATGTGTAAATGCGTACAGTTCTGCTTGGTGTGCTAAAGTGCCACGAGGCAGCACGTGTGCTTCTACTATCCTTGTCTCTGTAGTCACCTCATCGCTGAACCATCACAAAAGAAAATGGCATCAGAGTTTTGAATAAGAGTTTCTTTCAAATCAGGCCTAGGGGAAGTGACAGTGTCAGGATGATACAAAAAAATATAACCAATAAAAAAGTACGTTTGACTTAAAATAACATGCATTGTTTAAATATGCCAGTAGAAAAGAAATATGATTGAAAGGAAGAAGGAAAAAACCAAACAAACAAACATAAAAGACAATAGTATTGACGGTGATAGTATCACGAAAAGTTTATTGTCCTTTAACTCTCATTGATATAGAATGGTAAAAAGGGATTTAAGAACTATAAGGTTATGATTTATGTGGCACTAGGCATAATTTGCTTCCACTCAGAAGGGTATTGGCCTTTTAACAGTGTATGTTTGAGCTCTGATGGTAAATACTCTAGGATGGGGCTCCAGATCTTAAGAAATGACCCCTTGTTACCCCTAAGCACCGCACTTATCCTTTCGTGAGGCAAAACACAGAAAATCTCTCTGTACCAGAGTGTTACTGTAGGTAGGGTATTCTTAAATCATTTGAACAGAATGCATTTATGATCAAGTACCAAAAGTTTGTCGAACAATTTTTAGTGATTATGGGAGAGTGCTTCTTTGGAGGGCAAACCTAGTAATAACAGTCCTAGATCTTTCCCTATTGCACTGCTCTAAGATCTTAAATGAAGCGCCATTGGGTTTAGGAGTTGGGAAAATAGGTGTGCTGTTTTAGCCAATGATTGAAAATTGTTTAATGACAACAAGTTAGAGAGTTTCTGAGATTGAACATGCCAAAAATTCAAATTAGATGTTTGTAAGAATTGAAACACTTATTTTCCAAAAACAAACCACGAGGAGTACAGTGAATCACAGCATTTAAAGCGCACAAGTCATCCCTGCCTAAAAGATTTACTGGTGAGTTAAAAACATTAAAACTGACCGTTCAAGGGAGCGATTATCGATATTCGCCCGAATTAGTATTGAAATGGGTTCTAGTATTGGGATACCAAGCAACACCTATAGTAGTAACTTTTGAAGGTTGGCAAGCTACAACATTTTTCCAATTGTAGAAAGTGTTGCTTCGCAACATAGAAACTCTTTGACCATTTAAAACATTTGTTACCGGATCTTCTCTGGGTGAATTAGACAACAAAATTTTAGAGGAATTTGTAACAAATCAGAGGTACTGATTTCTGTCTGGCACCTCTATGCATTGTTTTGATTTCCAAATGGATCAGTCATTGTGTGAGGAGAGGGCCCGAAGGACGAAGTGCAAGCGCGATTTGCTTGATATGACACTTATTGTTATGACGCACAAGATTGTTGTTGTGGCTGAGCATAGGATTGTTTTTTCTGATTGTGACCATGCTTCTGTTGATCATAAGACTGTTGTGGATTATAATCATTAGATCTGAACTTTGTTCAGTCCTTGGCACAATGCCCCAGTCTTCCACAATTGCAACATCTGTCTTTTCTTTTTCCTTCACGTCTCTGCATTGCTCCTGTGTTTTCATTTCATTTCAAGTTGCTAGGGAAACTTGAAAAAAACGTCACATGGGCCACAATGAGGATCAATACATCAAAATCAAGAAGCATCGATAAGCAAAGGTAAGAGATCAATCAATCAATCAATCAAATTTTATTTGTATAGCCCATATTCACAAATCACAATTTGTCTCATAGGGCTTTAACAAGGTGTGACATCCTCTGCCTTTAACCCTCAACAAGAGTAAGGAAAAACTACTAAAAAACCCTTTTAACAGGGTAAAAAGAACGTAGAAACCTCAGAGAGAGCCACATGTGAGGGATCCCTCTCTCAGGATGGAGAGAAGTGCAATGGATGCCACGTGTAATGGAGAACATCAAGATAAAGGTTTTAGCAGCATTGATTAGGGTAAACATTTTGAAGCATAACTGAAGGTCAATGAATTGATGGATTATTGTCAGTAATGGTCAGGTATCTGAGGAGAAATACTATGTATCGAGCAGTCCTGCTGCAATCATAGTCCATGGTCAGCAGCCACCACGATCATGATCCACAATCAAGATCGGATGCCACTATAGTCCACAGTCATTATCCACTGCCGCCATTAGGATCCATCATCAGCTGCCACCTCAATCGTGGTCCACCCCCATTATCAGATGCCAACATGATAAAGGATCCGCCATTATTATCACGATCAGCCAGCACGATACAGAATCCGTCATACTGGATCCACCATTACGATCTCTGATACGCGATCCACAGATCATAATCCACGATGTGGCCACAGCTGCGGCCCTGGATCTGTGGACGATAAGGCAAAGGGACTCCGGGGAAGAAGTCAAGTCAGTAATATGCATTGACGAGATATGAATTTCTTTGATGTGATAACGGTTGAGAAGAGGAAGGAGAAGCTGGAAAGAGAAGCTCCGTGTGTCATGTGTCCCCCGACCTTCTAGACCTATAGCAGCATAACTAAGAGCAGGTCTAAGACAAGCCTGGACCAGCTCTAACTATAAGCTTTATCGTAAAGGAAGGTTTTAAGCCTACTCTTAAACGTACAGATGGTGTCTGCCTCCCGAACTGAAAGTGGGAGATGATTCCATAGGAGAAGAGCTTGATAGCTGAAAGCTCTGACTCCTACTCTACTTTTAGAGACTTTAGGGACGACAAGTAAGCCTGAATTCTGGGAGCGCAGTGCTCTAGTGGGTTGATAAGGTACTAACAGCTCTTTAAGATATAATGGTGCCATATTATTAAGGGCCTTGAAGGTGAGGAGGAGAATTTTAAATTCTATTCTAGATTTAACCGGAAGCCAGTGTAGCGAAGCTAACACAGGAGAAATGTGGTCTCTTTTCTTGGTTCTTGTCAGGACACGTGCTGCAGCATTTTGGACAAGCTGCAGAGTCTTTAACGACTTACTGCTGGAGCCTGATAATAAGGAATTACAATAATCAAGTCTGGATGTAACAAAGGCGTGGACTAGTTTTTCTGCATCTTTTTGAGAAAGGACATGTCTGATTTTGGAGATATTACGCAAGTGGAAAAAACCAGTCCCAGGAATTTGTTTTAAGTGTGAATTAAAGGATAAATCAGGATCGAAGATCACTCCCAAGTTCCTGACTGTTTCATTGGAAGCAAGGGCAATGTCGTCTAGCGCAGCTATATCATTAGATAATGTGTCTCTAAGGTGTTTAGGGCCAAGTATTAGAACCTCTGTTTTATCTGAGTTTAATAAGAGAAAATTGCGGGTCATCCAGGTTTTTATGTCCTTGAGAGATGCTTGGAGTTTAGTTATTTGATTACTTTGTTCAGGTTTTATTGACAAGTATAACTGGGTGTCATCCGCATAGCAGTGGAAATTTACCGAGTGTGTCCTGATAATGTTTCCGAGTGGAAGCATATATAATGAGAACAAAATTGGGCCGAGCACAGAGCCCTGTGGAACACCATGGTTAACTTTGGTGCGCACAGATGACTCATCATTAATTTGCACGAATTGGGAGCGATCAGAAAAATAGGATTTAAACCAGTTTAGGGCGGTTCCTTTAATGCTAATTAACTGTTCTAGTCTCTGTAATAAAATGTGATGGTCAATAGTGTTGAATGCTGCACTAAGATCTAACAGAACGAGGACAGACACAAACCCCTGATCTGAAGCTATTAGAAGGTCATTAGTGACTTTTGCCAAGGCTGTCTCTGTACTATGATTAGCTCTAAACCCTGACTGAAAGTCTTCATATATATTATTTTCCTGGAGAAACTCACACAGCTGATTGGCTACAACTTTTTCTAGGATTTTAGACAGGAAGGGGAGGTTAGATATTGGTCTGTAATTGGCTAAAACCTCTGGGTCTAGGGTGGGTTTTTTGAGAAGGGGTTTGATTACAGCTATTTTAAAGGACTGTGGTACATATCCTGATGATAATGACAGATTTATTGTGTTCAGTAACGAACTATCAATTAGGGGCAGAATTTCTTTAAGTAATTTTGTAGGAATGGGGTCTGAGATACAAGTTGTTGGTTTAGAACATGAGATTAATTTGGTCAGCTGATCAAGGGTGATCAGAGAGAAGCTGTCTAAATAATCGGTAGGATTCTTGGCCGTTTCTGAGATTTCTGTTCTTGATGGGGTATTAGTGCCAATTGAGGGCAGGAGATGTTTGATTTGATTTCTAATAGTTCGAATTTTATCATTAAAGAAATTCATAAAGATATTGCTATTTAGGGATCGAGGAATACTGGGTTCGGTGGAGGTGTGACTCTCTGTCAGCCTGGCTACAGTGCTGAAGAGAAACCTGGGGTTGTTTTTATTCTCTTCTATTAGTTTCGAATAGTAGGCAGCTCTTGCTTTGTGGAGGGCCTTCTTATATGCTTTAACACTACTCTTCCAGTCTAGGAGATATTCAACACGGTTGCTGGAGCGCCACTTCCTTTCTAGTTTTCTTGATACTTGTTTTAATTCATGTGTCTTGGAATTATACCAGGGAGCTAATTTACTATGTTTTACACGTTTCTTTTTTAGAGGCGCTATTGAGTCTAATGTTAATCGTAATGAGTCTACAGAGCTATCGACGAGATGGTCAATCTCAGTGGAGCTAGGGTTTTTAAAGAATTTGTTGGTTATATCGACGGATAGTACGGGTTTAAATGTAATCGGAATTATTTCCTTAAATTTAGCTACAGCACTATCAGGTAAACATCTAGAAAATGAGTTCATTATTAGTGGCATATATTCTGATAGTGAAAAATCGAAGGTTATTAAATTATGGTCTGATAGAATTGGATTGCGCGGAAGTACCGTTAGATGTTCAATTTTGACACCGTATGATAATATAAGGTCAAGTGTGTGGTTACAACAATGAGTAGGTTGGTGTACACACTGACTGAAACCAATTGAGTCTAGTACTGAAATAAATGCTACGCTAAGGCTATCTTTATTATTGTCAACATGAATATTAAAGTCACCAACAATAATAATTTTATCGGTCTTTAGGACTAGGTTTGATAAAAACTCAGGGAATTCTGTTAAAAATTCAGAATAAGCCCCAGGGGCACGGTAAACTACAGCAAATATGATTGGCTGTTGGTGTTTCTTGGATGGGTGTGGAAGACTAAGAACAAGACATTCAAATGAGTTGTAGCTTAGTTTAGGTTTAGGATTAATTGATAGACTGGAGTTAAAAATAGCAGCAACTCCACCTCCTCGACCAAATTCTCTAGGAACGTGTGTATTTACATGACTGGGGGGAGTAGATTCATTTAGACTGACATATTCATCAGGATGCAGCCACGTCTCAGTGAGGGACAATAAATCTATTTTATGATCTGAGACTATTTCATTAACTAAAATAGCCTTTGATGATAATCTTATGTTTAAAAGACCACATTTAAAAGTCTTTGTTTCCTGAGTTGTTGCAGAGGTTGTGTTAATTTGTATTAGATTTTTGTGTGGAATTCTCCCTCTGTTATTGTTTGAATTAAATAATGTAACGGGACGGTGGACAGACACAATCTCTATAGGTTTGTGGTTGTGCGACTGATCCAGAGGGAGCGCAGAGAAGTGTGTAGCACTGCAGCTCTGCGTCCTGGTCCCAACTCTGGGTTGTCATTTAATAAACTGAGTAATATTCCTAGATAAGAGAGATGCTCCATCCCAAGTGGGATGAACGCCGTCTCTCCTAACAAGACCAGGTTTCCTCCAAAAAGTTTTATTATCTACAAAGCCCACACCATTTACAGTACACCACCTCGACAGCTAGCGGTTAAAAGACAACATGCGGCTAAACATGTCATCACCTGTTGTGTTAGGGAGAGGGCCAGAGAAAACTACTGTGTCCGACATCGTCCATGCTTCCTGGCAAACTAAAGCTCAGGGGCCTCATTTATAACCATTGTATACGCATCTTTCAGACCCCTGATGCAAACGTTGGGATCTACAAAAACAAAGTTGATGGGAGAATGTGCGTACTTGTACTCAAAATTAAACCCAATGCATAAGAACATTTTGGAGATAGGAAAGTGGCGATGCAGACATGAGGAGGTGAATTTTAGCCAGATTATTGATCTGACTCATCATTAACATTGAAGCCAACAGCTTTATTTGTGCTTGCGCAAGATAACTTTTACCCTAAGAACCTTCAATTGTAAAAGACACATGACGTTAAAATACTAAAACGAAAAGGTTATATAACGACTCGAGTTTTGATATAGTGTGGATCAATCAATCAATCAATCAATCAAATTGTATTTGTATAGCCCATATTCACAAATCACAATTTGTCTCATAGGGCTTTAACAAGGTGTGACATCCTCTGCCCTTAACCCTCAACAAGAGTAAGGAAAAACTACAACAAAAAAAACCTTTTAACAGGGTAAAAAGAACGTAGAAACCTCAGAGAGAGCCACATGTGGTCGATCGTGGTCCACCACCACTATCAGATGCCAACACGATACAGGATCCGCCATTATTATCACAATCAGCCAGCAAGATACAGGATCGGCCATTATTAGATGTGTGTAAAATTGCTGCAATGAACTGTCAGGCACATCGAGCGCACTTGAGACCATTTACAAAAAATTGTAAGTGGAGGTTAGTATCCCACTGATGTGTGAAGTAATTGGTCCCATTGCTATAAACATATACTGTGATGTCACTCGTCCGTAATGCTGCGAGATGGATATAGTTATTCTTTGTGCTAGGTCTTTCTTGAATTATTTGCTTGATTCTGGTTTTTAGATGTGTTGGAGTTTTAGGTCCATTAAATTCCTGTTGCTTTGCCGATTTTGAGCTGTCGGATTCCATTACGTTGATATAGAGCAGCATCAACAACACAAAATACAAAGATCATAAATTCAATGCAACTTGAGGCTTATGAGTATTTGGTTTTGGTTCTGATTGTGAATTTCAAACTTGTAGGTGAGTTGTGGGGTCTCTTTGTTCTGATTGCACATTTCTCTGCCACTATCTCTGTATCGGACTTGAGCAGATGATATACACGATAAAAACTCACATACTAAACTATTTAACTGGCATAGATTCTCATCCCTCTTTCTCTGCCACTGTCTCTGTATCTTGTAATGCTGTGGGGGTTCCTAACACACCACAGTCTTTTCTTTTATTTATCAGCCAAAGGTGAGCCAGATGAATTTCTTTTTTCAAACATTTCGTTACTATTTTGTCAAGAGGCAAGACATAGGAAAATAAGACAATTTCTTTACTTACCCAGTGTCCATCTCTATTGGAATCTTGTTTGTGACGCCAGTTAATTGATGAAGAAATATCTTCTGTACAGTTGTCTGATGATAATGTTGATGATGGCTGAATAAAGGAATTACTTGATGAGCCTCAGAGATCCATGTCATAATAGAGAAGATTCTTGGTATAAAGTACATGCAGATAGCCAAACCTAAAAGCTTAGAGTACAGCAGATGCTTCAAAGTATTATACGTTCTGGAATGAAAAAAAGATATTAGCCTGCGTCACCTCGGTCCCCCCACAGACTTTCAAGGTTTGCCTTATCTCGACACACAGACAGGCTGGCATCTTCCTTACACAGGCATCATAAATCCTATAGAGGATCTCATAACTCCAGATCAGGGGTCGGCAACCTTTTTGACAATAAGTGTCGATGTGACATTTTAATTGTTAATTAGTGTGCCATATTATTGACATTATTGAACCACATTAATATTTCCAACAGACATGTCATTTTATTCCATCCATATTGGCTATATATAGAACAACACTTTAAAGAAACATGTTTATCTCATTATGATTGCAATAATAGGTTGTCATTAACCCCACCAACCACACTCATATTCAGAATTGTGAAAGCTTGCTTCAGTTGCATGGTTTTTGGCAGTGGCAAAGACTTTGAGAGAGTTGGCTCGCTTCCCATACCTGGACACTGCACGTTTGATTGATTCTCCCTTGTCTGCCTGATCTTTGAAACTTCTTTCGTGCTTTGTCTCAAAGTGGCGCTTAACACTGGACATTCGACAAACAACATTTTCAAAACATAACGTGCACACAGCACGGTCCTTATGAAAAACAAAGCCGTAGTCTTCTGCCCATGAGAGCTGAAATGCCCGTGCCTTAGGTTTTTTAGCTGGCGGGGTTGCCATCATCAATACACCTGAATGACTGCACTTCACTGAGATTCATGTGGGAAAATGCGAGCAGCGCCGGCAGAGAGGCTTCTTCTTATTATTATTTAATGGCGATTGGCAACCAGCCTATGGTGCATTACTGGCACCTAGTGGCTGGGAGGTGTTTACATCAATAAAGCCAAATAATACAGGCTGCGTGACGGCAAAACCTTTGAACATTTCTTTAATAAGAAATCGCCTGAGTGCCAATGATTATGGTGCCATCATAGGCACGCGTGCCTAAGGTTGCTGACCCCTGCTCTAGATCAACCACTGATACACATAGTTGTCTATCTCTGCTACGTTATTATGTAATCTTTTTAAAGTGTTATCAATATTTCTGTTAAAGGTTCAGTGTATACAATTTAGTGAGATCTAGTGGTGAACTTGCATGTTGCAGCTGAATACCCGTCACCTCACCCTCCCCCTCCAAACATGAAAGAGAACCTGTGGTAGCCTTCAGTTGTCATAATACTTAAAAGGTGTTAAGTTTGTCCAATTTGAACTACTGTAAAAAACATGATGGCCTCAATAGAGAGGACACACTCCAGATTCTAGGGTAATTATCCCATGTTAGTGAAAACATCACCAGGATTATTCTATATAAATGTTTGCCTATAGGTCCCTTTCACCTAAATCGTACACACTGGACCTTTAATTCAGCAATGATGATGATTTCAGTTGACTATTTCAGTGAAGTGGAGTAATTTAGTAGATCCATTGAAAATCAGTTAAAAAGGGTGCGCATTAGTAGGTGGTGCTTGGACTTAACTTCACTATTTAGGGTTTGAACATTGAAGAGCAAGGAAAAGTCAAATGATAATAACATGTTACTTCTATTTATTTGTTGATACCTGGCGCGAGTTCCACACATGGTGTCAATCACCTCATCAGCAGCCCTACAAGAACCCAGGTCTTCCCAAACACTCATGGCCGAATTGTTCCTCCTCTGTGGTACACACTCTCAGCCGACTTAACCTTTTCCTATTGAAAGCTATTTTGTATGTTTCCAGTGCAAACTTCTAATGCTTCCTTTTTTCTTCTACGCCTGTCTCAAGCTCACAGGTACGCCTGGTCAGTCTCAACCAGCCACCAGCTTGTAAACTGCCTGCCTCAGTGCTTTAATTAAGAGACTTTTGTTTCACTCACTAACCAATGCCTTTCCCTGTCTGCTTTTGGGTCCAGTTTTAAAACAAAACGTAACAGAACAATCTGGCCAACTATGGACCCGGCAACTAACGTCGCCCAGCTCAGCACCCACTGGGATCAAATAACATCCTAGTCACCCAAGAGGCCACTCCCTCTCCACGCAAGGTATATGCCCTTGATGGTAGACTGTTGGCCCAAGTCACTCACCAGACTGACAAAGTGAATCTTATTTTGTCAGGCAATCACCGGGAAAGAATCGGATTTCTGGTCATTCCCTCACCTCATGCCCCTATTGTGCTTGTTCAGCCCTGGCTTAGGAAACATAACCCCCCATATTGAATGGTCCTACTGTTCAGTAACAACAGGCCCTTTTGTTATTCGCACTGCCTACAGTCTGGTCAAGCCCAGTATCCCAGTATCCACACCAGTGCCCCTGACATCACGCTCGTTTCCCCAGAGTATCACGACCTTGCTGTGGTTTTTTCTAAAATTAAAGCTCAAACTCTGCCTCCTCACAGGCCTTATGTTTGCGCATTGACTTGCTCCCTGGCGCCCCCTACCCCTACGCCTGTGCAACGTCTCCTGAGAGAGGCCATTGAGAAATATATTAACGACTCGCTGGCAGCCAGTTCCATAAGCCCTTCCTTCTCACCTCTAGGCACAGGGTTTTTCTTTGTGGCAAAGAAGGACAAGACACTCCTTGCATTGATTTTAGAGGACTCAAGGAAAATGGTAAAAAATAAATACCCTCTCCCTCTAATCGACCCAGCCTTGGTGCCTCTAAACCAAGCCACAGTCTTCTCCAAACTGGACCTTAGGAACACCTACAACCTTATCCGGATCCATAGAGGGGACAAGTGGAAAACAGCCTTCAACTGCCCCCTGGGTCACTTCAAATAACAGGTCATGCCCTTCGGACTCACTAACAGCCCAGCTTTTTTCCAGGCCCTTGTCAATGATGTCCTCCGTGACATGCTGAACCGTTTCCTCTTCGTCTACCTCGACGATATCCTGATCTTCTCCCGGAACATGGAGGAACACATTCAGCACATATGGTTAGTACACCACCTCTGGGAGAACAAGCTGTATGCAAAGGCAGAAAAATGTGAATTTCATGTAACATCTGTGAGCTTCCTTGCTTTCAATATCGAGCAGTGGCTGGTGAAGACAGAGCCCGTCAAGGTTCAGGCTGTGGCAGAGCGGCTTACTCCCACTACCCTCAGGCAATTACAGCGCTTCCTGGGCTTTGCCAATTTCTACAGAAGCTTCATCAGGAACTACAGCTGGGTGGCATACCCCTCGCCAAACTGACTTCCTTGGACTCCCAAGGTAGAGACAGCTTTTCTCACTCTTAAGCAACTTTTGACTCGTGCACCTGTGCTGATTCATCCTGACCCCAAGCTGCAGTTTGTGGTTGATGTAGATGCCTCTGATACTGGGGTAAGAGCGGTCCCGCTCCCCCAAAGATCACAAACTGCATTCCGTTGCCTTTTTCTCCCATCGTCTCTCCCCTGCAGAGAAAAATTATAATGTAGGTAATTGGGAACTCCTGGCGGTGGTGTTGGCTCTGGAGGAGTGGCGACATTGGCTGGAGGGAGCCGAGCAGCCATTCATCGTATGGACTGACCACAAGACCCTTTCCTACCTGCGCTCAGCTAAACGGTTGAATTCTCGCCAGGCCCGCTGGGCCTTGTTTCTAGGCCATTTCAACTTCACCCTTACCTAACGTCCCGGAACCCGCAACACTAAGCCTGATGCTCTCACCTTCATCCGGCAGAGGCTCTGGTGTCTTAGGACACCCGTGCCTTTGTGTCCGCTTGCTCCATCTGTGCCCACAGCAAGGCTTCCAATCAGCCTCCAGCTGGTCTCCAGTGCACCCTACATGTACCCAGCAGACCCTGGTCTCACATAGCTGTGGATTTTGTAACTGGTCTGCCACCATCCCAAGGTAACACCATTATATTAACCATTGTTGACTGGTTCTCCAAGGCTGTCCACTTTGTCCCTCTCCCTAAGTTACCCTAAGCCACAGAAACTGCGGATCTCCTCACCCTCCATGTTTTCCAGCTTCATGGTATCCCATCGGTCATTGTATCAGCCCACAATTTTCACAAGTATGGAAGGCCTTTTATCGGGCGCTGGGGGCTACAGCTCCTCTGGATATTACCCACAAACCAACGGTCAGACGGAGCGGGCTAACCAGGAACTCGAGTCAGCCCTTCGTTGCGTCTGTGCCCATCATCCTGCTTCCTGAAGCAGTCAGCTGCCCTGGGTCGAGTACGCACACAACTCCCTCACCAGTTCTGCCACAGGTGTATCCCCTTTTATGGCTTGTCTGGGCTATCAACTCCCCTTGTTCCCTGTCCGGGAGGAGGATGCGGCAGTGCCATCTGTTCAGGCCAACCTCCGCCGTTGCCAGCAGGTCTGGAAAGAGACTTGGTCCGCTTTTCTGCCCGGAACCAACGCCTTGCTGACCGTCACCGTGCCCCCGCTCCAGCCTATCAACTCGGTCAGAAGGTGTGGCTGTCCTCTAGAGATCTACCTCTTCAGGTTAATTCTCGAAAATTGGCTTTCCCTATTAACCCCTCTGCCATCAGATTAAAATTGCCTTCTTCCATGAAGATCCCTCTCACGTTTCATGTTTCTCTGCTGGAACCGATCACGAACAGTCCACTAAGCCCTCCGGCCACTCCCCCTGCACCCACCAGAGTCATCGATGATGTCTGGCGAAAGGGCCGGGGGTTCCAATTCCTAGCTGACTGGAAAGGATACGGTCCGGAGGGATGCTCATGGATCCATGCAGCCTTATCCTGGACCCTTCTCTCATCAAGGACCTATACTGGGCCCATCCTGACAAGCCTGAGGTGCCAGGAAGCGCCCGTTGAGGGAGGGGTCCTGTCACGGCTCAGACTGTTAGTCCTGTGTTTCCCTATTTTTTGTGTTCCTCTCCCCGTGTGTATGTGTGAAAGTGGCAGTCCTGGCACCTGGCAAAAGTTCCCCACCTGGTTTCGATCTCCCAATCAGCAGCCCTACAAGAACCCCGGTCTTCTCTTCACTCTTCACCAGATTTTTCAGTCTCCTCAGTGGTACACACTCTCGGCCGATCTACATGTCTAGTGGATTCTATTTTTGTATGCTTCTCGTGAAACCATCTAACACTATTTTTCTTCTGGGCCAGCTCACAGGATAATCTGCTCAGTCTCAGCCAGCCACCAGCTAGTTATCTGCCTGCCTCAGCTCTTCATTGAAATAATCTTTTTTCACTCACGAACTCATCCCTCTCTATGTCTGCTTTCGGGTCCAGTTCAAAATGAAACGTTACAAGTAGCGTCTAACACTCTCCAGAAAAGAACCTTAATATTTTGTTCAATAAATAATGAATAGATATTTGATAGTGAATTGATTGATAACTAAGAGAGGCTTGCAGGGGGGTCCACTCAAATAAAACAGTTCCCAACCAGGGCAAGAGGCCGCAAACAGTGAAGAAAAAAAAAAACAGGGTGAACACTATTGTGTGTTTTAGCAAATTTGACTTGAGTCCTGTGAAATGAATCTGACCTAATAAAGTGTGTAGAGTTAATGAGTGTATGCCAAGGTTGGCAGTACAGAGTGTGAGTGTATGCCAAGGATGGCATATGAAAAAAGCGCATGATTGAATAGCTGCAGCTGAAACCAAGTAACGGTCGAGTGAGATACAGCCTGACTGCATCTGTATTGGTAGGGATAGAACGCAAAAGTAGTTCATATACTGAACCGCTTAGGGCTCAAAGAAATGGTTCAGTGAGCAACAGTGTAGTTGGCACACCTAGTATTTATACTCGTGAGGCAACCCACGACTATGAGCAAGGATAAACTTCTAAACTGGTTACCAGTGAGACTACAAAAAAGTAATCCATTGCATGAAAGTTTAGACTGTAACTCAGAAAATTTTGCAGTCACTAATCAGAGGGCGCCTCTAATTATACATTGCTATTATTAAAATAACTTTAAGTAATAAATAAAGGAGATAGGAGTTAAGTTAGGAGTGAAGGCTGAAGTTGTTTCTGTGATTTAAAAGTAGCTGTGTGAGTCAGCTGACTGTGTGTCTGTGTGTGTATGTGAGAGTGTGACGCAGATAAGGAGTGGGATGAAAAAATAGACATTCCAGAGGTTTAAAGTTTCAGCGAACAGTTCACAATATAAAAACGCTAGACTAAAAATTTAAGTTAGTTGAACTAAAAAAGATTAAAATGTAGTTAAATACGCTTTAATTGCAGGAACATCACTAAAGATGTGTCCAGAGGAATCAGAAGATGTATGTTCACAGGTTACACCCTGAGTCATCAGTGACAGCCAGGAAACACTGGATGACAACCATGAAAAGTGTGGTGACTACTGGAAAGACAGTGACAGCTCTGAGAGACGGCAACCAGGGCAGAATCTGTGTTGTCTGTGAGGAGGACTCCCAAACAAAGCTACGATTAACCCAATGGAAAAACACCCCCAGGGGTGTCCGAGAGGGGGGGAGGATGAGCAGTCCAGTCGGAAGGACATAATGCTAACAAACCCAGACAACGATTACGAGTGAACAGTGTATATGTGGCAAAGTCTGCAAGAACAATCGCGGCTTGAAGATCGACCAAGCAAGGATGAAGTGTATAGTGGGAGCAGGAGCAGCACAACGCACAGGTGTTCAACCTGGTGAGACGCAGGAGGAGCCAGGCCAGGAGACAACCCCATAGAGCCTGGAACCTCCAAGTGTTGCAAACTAACCCCTCTAGCAGCAAATCCACCAGGAGGTGGATCAAATGGCATCCAGCTAACATGACTGCACATTGGAAACAGTTTGATGACGATGTTGACCAAATTCTGGAGGCAACGGTGAAGGTAGAGGCCGATGGGAAGCTACAAGCCATGACCACCAGCATTACCAGCATCTCTGCTGAACGGTTCTGAGAGGAGGAAAAGAAAGGTTCCGCAACACCTTACACAAGGAACCATAGAGCCGCGGCGATCCACAACCTCAGGCAGGAGATGAAAGCACTGAAGACCCAGTACAAGGAAGCAGGAGAGAAGGAGCGCATTGGCTTGGCCCAGCTGATGTGTATCCTTCGAAAGAAGATCAGGGTCCTCCGCCGGGCCGTGTGGCATCGGAGGCGGCGGTGCAAAAGGGCCCGGCAACGAGCAGCCTTTATCGCCAACCCCTTCAAGTTCACCAAGGAGCTGTTGGGGCAAAAGCGCAATTGGAAACTGGTCATATCATGTCCCCAGCAAGATCAATTTCAGGATGAGGGTCTTTTTGGGAGCAATAACATCAGGCTGGCACTCTCCCTAGCCATGAACATGCTCACAAAGTCCGCTGAACCAGAGTGCAGATGGCCCAGAATGAAATCCGCTCAATGGCAACCACCTATCAGGGCATTCATGGATGACCTCACAGTCACCACAGAATCAGTCCAAGGCTGCGGACTGTGGATTCTTCAGGGGCTCGAAAAGCTGTTGGAGTGGGCCAGGATGCGCTGCAAACCAGCCAAATCAAGATCCATGGTGCTGAGAAAAGGCAAGGTTGAGGACAAGTTCCTATTTAAAATCGCAGGCACAGCCATCCCAACCCTCACAGATAAGCCAGTCAAGAGCTTGGGCAAAGTTTTTGACAGCTCTCTGAGGGACACAACATCCATCCAGTCGACCTGCACTGAGGTGGATGGTTGGCTAAAAGCTGTGGACAGGTCTGGCCTACCTGGGAAGTTCAAAGCCTGGATTTACCAGTATGGCATTCTTCCCAGAATTCTGTGGCCCCTCCATCTATGCAGTCCCATTGTCAACTGTTGAGAACTTGGAGAGGAAGGTCAGCAAGGAGAGGAAGGTCAGCAAGCCAACGCAGGGATCTAAGTGAGGACTGGCAGGAAGTGGAGGGCAGAGGAGGCTGTTCAGGAAGCTGAGGCAAGGCTACGCCACAGGAGGCTGGTGGGAGTGGTCAAACGAGGCCGAGCTGGGTTAGGATCCCTTCCGACTCCCCAAAAAAACATCATCAGAGGGAAGGAAGGGTGCCGTCTAGTTCAGGAGGAGGTGAGAGCAGCAGTGGAGGAGATGAGATCCAGCAAGGCGGTGGGGATGAAGCAACAGGGAGCTTGGATAAGATGGGAGAATGCGGTTGAGAGGAAAGTGACCTGGAGCGAACTCTGGAAAGCCGAGCCTCACCGCATCAAACTTCTCATCCAGGCAGTTTATGATGTGCTTCCAAGCCCATCAAATCTACATGCATGGGGCATAGCAGAGTCACCAGCATGCCCACTGTGTTTCAAGCGAGGGACCCTGGAACACATCCTCAGCTGCTGCACAAAAGCACTTGGAGAGGGACGGTACAGATGGAGGCATGATCAGGTCCTGAAGAACATCTCTGAAGCCATCAGCACAGGACTTGAGTGGGCGAGGCAGTGCCGACCCTCCAAGAAGTCCATCGTCTTTGTCAGACTTGGAGAGCAGCCAAACCCCACCAAGAGGCCATCATCTGCAGGTATCCTGACCTCGGCAAGGGACTGGCAGCCGTTAGTAGACCTCAGGTGGCAGCTGGAGTTCCCCAGCCACATCGCAGCCACCACCCTGCGACCAGACATTGTCCTTGTGTCTGAGTCCGCCAAACAAGCTGTGCTGCTGGAGCTGACAGTCATTGTAAGATCAGTTGGAAGAAGCCTTTGAAAGGAAGCGCTCCAAATACGCGGGACTGGTCAGCAACTGTAAGCAGGCTGGATGGAGAGCAAGGTGTCTCCCAGTGGAAGTTGGGTGCAGGGGTTCTTTTCGGCCCGTTCTCTAGCAAGAGCCTTCAGCAGTTTGGGCATCGAAGGAGAGAGGAAGAGGAGAGCCACCTGCAGTACCACCAAAGCAGGCAGAGAGAGCCTCAAGATGGCTGTGGCTCAAAAGAGGAGAGCCATGGAGTCAGAGTAGCCATCTTGACACAAGCTGGGGTCTGATCAGCCACAGCTGGGTCACCTGAAGGAGGGTGTATGATGTTGAAAGACCCGTAATAAACCCGTTGATTCCAGGAACATCACTAAAGATGTGTCCAGAGGCATCAGAAGACGTATGTTCACAGCTATAATAAAGACAATTATGTGTTGAATGTCCTTCTGGAAATCTAGACATTTAGGCAAATTGCTGAGTAATATAATTTTCTGCACTGTGTGGTTTGTTCAAGAGTTTTTGCTGAACTATAACACCTGATGCTGCACTAAGTTTGTAATATCATGTGCTGCTTTAAATTTAGTCGGTTAAGGCTGATGGCCATAGTGAAACAATGAAACTTTCTGAATACAGTTGCTCTACAGTATTTCATTTCTTATGTTTTGTTGATTCTTATGTACTTTTACTAATTTAAAGGATCTAAATACTTAATTCAACACTTCATTGCACATTTTATTCATTCCCTCAAGCATATCACACATAACCTAATGTATCTGAAATCCTTCACTTCTAAACTGTTTTACAGATATTCAAAACTGGATGGCACATAATTTCCTTCAGCTGAACCCAAAAAAGACAGAAATACATCAGATTGCTACCAACTCCTCACACACCGAACTCACAAACATGCTAGGTCCTTACTCCCATCTCATTACTCCTCAGTGTAGAAACCTTGGTGTTATATTTGACAACAACCTCACTTTGAACAGCCACATAAAATCTATCACACAGTCATGCTTCTTTCAACTCCAGAAGATTTCTAAAATTAAGCCTTTTCTCTCTGCCAAAAACCTAGGCTAATCATTCATGCATTTATATTAACACGGTTAGATTATTCGCAACTCCCTTTTCTCCGTCTGCAGCACAAAATATCTCTCCTCACTTCAGCTCATCCAAAATGCAGCTTCCAGGATTTTAACAGATACCTGAAAACATGAACATATCAGCATAGTCAGCATACACTCCCTTGCTTTTTCTGTTGTTAATGTATGATCCTCCATTCAGTGTAATTTCTGTTAGCATCTTCGGGGTGTGGTTCTTTGTCTGTTAATTTCATACTGCTGTATCAATATACAAATGCGAAATGCCATCTCTAACCGGTTTGTGCGTTCTTGGCGACTGTAGCAACATGGCTGTGGGAGCACAACCCGCTTTGTTCTCAACAAATTATGCAATGTACATCTGTAAAGATTTTAAACTTGAATAATTCGTTCATCAAGTTCTGATGTGTGATTTAAGTGTTCCCTTAATTCTTTTGAGCAGTGTATATAGGGCTTATTCTAATGTAACAAAACACTTTTAGGGTTGTTACACAGTTGCTATTGAACGCCTCTAAGACAAAAGAGCTCATCATTGAATTCAGAAGGAAGAAATCTGACCATTTAAAGGGGACATAGCATGCAAATTCCACTTTGTTAGTGCTTCTACAGGTTAATGTGGGTATCTGGCATGTCTACCAACCCAAAAACTCTGGGGAAAAAACACTCGCGCGTTTTGTTATGGTTCCTCTAAGTCAGAAACGTCATGCTTGAGCGACTCGATTGAGCTTCCTGGGTTTTGTGTCGTAACAAGGCACTGGAAGTCTCCCTACATGGTCTTGGCCCCGTCCCCCCCCCCCCCCCGGGTTGCTCGGGCGCGACCTCTCGCTCTCCCATGCGTGAGCTGGAATTTGTGTCAGCGCCGACACAGCCAGCAGTGTGGAAGACTTCCGCAGTGTTCAGCACTACTGTACCAGTGGGACAAACACACCGAGCCCCCCCACTCGTTATGCCGGGTTACACCGGACGCGGAAGCGCCGCTGCGAGGCAGCGCAGCGGCGTTCTCAAGCGCGCAGCCGCCTGGCTGTTCACACGGGACGTGCATTTCTCCGCGCTGGTCAGCCCCATAGACTGTATATATAAGGTCAGCCCGCGATTCTGCTTTCTCCGCTTGTTGTTGTACCCGTTGAATGTCGGGGTTCGGGGGTAAATGATGGTCTTCATAGCCCCCCCACCCCTCTCTTTCTCTCTCTGTCTGTCTGCTTGTGTGCTTGTAGTGGATGGGCAGAGGGGGACATTTAATTATGTGATTGGGAAAATTAAAACTCCAGGACAACAGAAGGGGAATACAAAGTATGGGATGCATATTTGATAATTTATATCATATAAAATATGTAATTTATATCGTTTAAAATCATGGGGGGAGAGGGGGGAGCTGGCTCATTAGCATTTAAAGGAACAGGCACTCAAAACAGGTCTGAGGACAGCAGCAGCAAAATGAGCGACAGTTTATCTTTTATTACAGGATTTATAAATAATGCAATTACTATTTTTAGTAATAAAAACATAGTATACTGTATATTCAAATTCACCCCTGAATCATCAAGGTAATGTCCAAACTAGAATGTAATAATGTAATTCAAAGTTTATGAAGTTTAATGTAAAATTTGTAGAATCTTAAGGAAATATCTAATGGAAGTATGTATATGATACGTACGTCCTACCAGCACAGTTCAGATCCATCATAAAAATCAGTCCAAACTGTGACCAGATCAACATGAAATATGAAATGGATGGACAAGGTCCTCAGAGGATGAACAATAATAAGCTTTCCTCTGGTGCCATTGCCAAAGGTTCCACTTGCACCAACCTTTTTGGTAAATCACAGTCGTAAAAGCATATGTATATAATACTGAGCCCATTAAAGCCCACTGAAAGTGAGCACACATTTGAAAATGATTTACTTAGCTTTTCTTTGGCATCACCCTGTGAACTTTATCATTTTTAGCCCCAGTACTGGCAATGTTTGTAGAATATGAGGTTTTATTACTTTGGCAGCTTTTATATGTGAAGTGTGCAATGAATTGCATGCCTGGCATTTAGAGAACATCTATATTACGATGGTTACATTATTATCTCTCCATTTTGGCCCACAATCAAAACTGTAACTATAAACTTTAGCAAAACAGCCTTCAGTGTGTAAATCTTAATACGCTGGTTTGGTGTCTCAGTGTGTATGAGGTATGTTAATTCAGACAGCCCACTAGGGGTCAGGGCCTGTGAGGCAGTAAAAAGCTACTCTCTCTGTGCTCATTTCAAATGCCAGTATAGCTGACGACATAACAGATTTTGATGTCAGACAATTTGTATGTAGTTTACAGAGACAGTGATTGTAAATTATTTTATTATTATTTTATTATTCATGTCATGTTTGTGGGCCACAAGAAAATACTTTTTTGGGTTGCCTGATTGTGTAAATGAGAACAACTTGTAACCATACACACACACACATATAATGAATAAGTCCCATATCAAACTATACCACTGGATATTTTTTTTAAAAATCTATCAAATCAGCTACAACTCTTACAGTAAAGTCATGTCTGAGGTGGATGAGTTTTAATTACGATAATTATGGAATTATTAAAAACAGTTTTTAGATGATCAAAATTCAAATGCCGGTCAGATGCAGTTCAGATGTTAACCCCAACAGCAGCCAGATGTTGTCCTGAATCAGTCTGCGGTGTGTTATAGTGAGACAGATTAAAGCGCTGCACTGTTCCTTGAGCAGCAGCATGGAGTCCAGTTTGTCCAAGCTCAAGCAGACATGGGTTCATAGGTGTGGAAGTGGATTCCCTTGGAGCAGGTGATCTTCATCACTGCTCCATTCAGACTGGAGTCCATGATCAACCTCATCATGCCCTCTGCTATCAGTGAGGGCCTGCACATAAGCACAGAGAGGAAGAGGAACATGAGGCTGAGATTATACACACACACGCACGCACACACACACAACACAAAGTGAACAATAATGTATTTCCAAGGGAAATGCATCTTTGTTAAAAGAAATTGTGTTTATTTACATATAGAGAATGGAGGCACATATGGAGATGATTTTGCATGCTTTGTGCAAACTGACAAACTCAAAGCTGAACACTTATGATGGATCACTGATGACAGACGTTAACGCCAGGTCAGAACAGGGTCTATGGATGTGTGTGTCAGGAGGTCATCTGGCCTCAATTTCCTCTGACAGTAAAATACTTCCTGCTGCACGGTTTTAACTTTTAAATGTTTCCCAAGAGCAATAAGCACAGAGCACAGTTTGGTCACATAATCTGATCAATGCTCAGTATCAACTGTATTGAACCCTCATAGTAAAGTAATAGTGACCTTTGACACATTATACAATTATACTTTGTTTTATTAGATTTTCTAAGCTTTCCTGTTATGTGTAGTGCAAGAATACACATTTGTCTTCTTTCATTCTCATTCAGAACTGCTCCAAATTACTTAATCATAAATAATCATTCAACAGCCAAATGAACTCTGGAGCACTATGTAAAAAGAATGTAATGACAACAGAGACAGAGAAAGGCCAGAAAGTAGCAGAGGAGCTCTGACGTAACTGTGTTTGCAAAAAAGTAGAAGTAGTTCAATAGCAGGAAGAAAAAGAAACACACAAGGAGAAAAAACAAAAACCAAGTAGGAAGAGTAGTTTATTAGCACACATCAGATTGATCTTGACATGTCTTCTCGCTGACGCACATGCACCTTAGGCTTTTTTGACCAGTTACTGTGAGGCATTAATCAAGCTGAATAATAGTTGTAGCAATTCATCACTTTGGTCCAGACTGAACTATCCAAACAGTTTGAGGGTCAGTTACCATGACGTGACGTTCATGTACCTCTAGATGAAATGCATTAAATATGATCATGTTGCACTTGTCCAGTTCTTTTGTTTTACCAAATATCTAGCAGAACTAAATACACTGTTCATTTTGTTTTTGGAATCAATTAGCAAAAGTTTGCATGCTAACATGTTAAACTGCGATAATGTCAAATCACCAATCTGCCCAAGTACATGGCTGTTGAGTCATACAGTGATTCATCTGGTTCATGAATACAACAGACTTCAAAATTATAATTTCATGTCATAAAGTTATAGGTTATTAAGCTCGCTTTATATGTGTATGCCTACAAATGTTTTTAACAAAGGTTCTTGGCTCTCAACATTGCATAAAAGTAATTTTTTCATTAGACCATATGTCTTGGCTACTATTTTTTAGTATCCTCAGCTCCGGTGACAGCTGTGGTAGGAGACAATATATTTAAAATCTGTCTACTTGTCCCACTCTATTTCACACAAATTTGGCTCAAATCTTTACTTGCACCAATAAAACCGAATTTGTTAGATTTTGGTGGTCAAGGATCAAAAGGTCAATGGATAAAGCTCCCTGTGACATCACAAAACACATTTTTGGCCCGAATGTCTAATATAATTAAATGACGAAGTGAAGATTTTTTTAATCCAAAAGGTCCGAGTTCAACCATTTTTCTGTTGTGAACTGAGCCTAATAATTTCCCAACTTTTTAGAGATTTTTTGTTTTTTAAAGATTTTTATTCAGCACAGCTGTATCACACAGTGAAAGAAATTAGGCTTCTTGTTGTACCTCACCACCATCAACACAAAATCCCACTATTAATTCAAAGCACTGTTGTCCCTGTAAAATATATTGAGTCTGCATTAAAGTTAAGAAACAGAAGGAAAGTAGACAGTGTTGTGTTAGTCAATGACTCACTGTAAAACTCCAAACTTGTGCATGCTGCGTTTGAAATCATCCTTGAACTTGACAAACTTGCCCATGTTGTCCTCATGTTCCACCGAGTGCAGCAGAGGTGTGTCGACGAAAGCTGGACACAGGACGTTGATACGAACACCGTAGTTACCCTGAGTGGATGCGTCCTGTAAGGACATGTGGAATGAGCTAAGGATCTGCTACTGTGTGTGTGTGTGTGTGTGTGTGTGTGTGTGTGTGTGTGTCTTACTGCCATAGCTCTTGTAAAGCCGATGACTCCATGTTTGGTAGCAGTGTAGACAGGCTGATGAGGAGAATGGAGGAAGGCTGAGGACAGAAGAAAACAAACACCTCAGCAAAAGAACTAAGACTCAGTTAAAATAATTCAACTTTGTTTCAGATATATAGTGTTTTTTGCCCACCGCAAGTTTTCCTGATGTTATTCCTTAACAAGGCACCCATCAGAGTTGGTCAAATAATCCAACTGCATCTGCTTCCGAACAGCAGCCTTACATTTCAACCACTGATCCGCTCATATTTCTCACAGCTGCACCAGAACATCTAAATCTACAGGTTTTACAGTCACATGTTTAAGTAAAATATATCTGAAATTAGTGTTTCCAGTCAAGCCATGGATGGGGTATTTAATGGTATTTGATATATGGTGAATGTTTGATATATGGTGAATGTTCCTGTTTTCTGAAGTGTTGAGTTTGTGGGCCCTGTTCCTTCAGGACAAATGAATGAGAATTTAAGAGTTTGTCTTTAATTTTACATGTGTTTCAAAGCTTAATGCACAGTGACAAAAAGTGACAAAAACAGATTTTGTCATGTTTGTGTATAGAAACTATTCATCCTGTATATGGACAAACAGTATTCTTAAAGATCACATGATCAGGAAGGGGTCCTCCTCTTCCAGAGAGTTCATGTTGCACAGCAATATTTCTACAGTGACCCAGTACAGACAAACCAAACACTGGCTCTATAGAGGGTCTTTCCAATTTATATGTGATGTAAAGGGGTCACCCTGGATTTTCCCTTACACACTTGGAACGAGGGGTAAGAAAAGGGGTATTCGGTTGGTTTCACTCTGCACCATCACTGCTGGATGCCAGTGAATTCTCTACATGTATAAATATATAGAGACAGGGGTGCAGTAGGTAGCACAGTTTGCATGTCTCTGTGTCTGCACAGGTTTTCTCCAGTTATTCTGGTTTTCTTCCACAGTCCCACAACTATGAAGCTACATACTGGAAGTGTTGTTGCTGTTGTTTTCTCTCATCTCTGCACTTTGGAAACAAGTGAAGTTGTGCCTCTACTCCACATCTTGTATTCTTTACTTTTAGCTCTGCTTTGGTCTTCATCTACCCCTGACAGAACTATTTTTGCTGTTTAGCTGTGTTTCACTATGTTCACGAGCTTGTCACTAATCAATCAATCAATCAATCAAATTGTATTTGTATAGCCCATATTCCCAAATCACAATTTGTCTCATAGGGCTTTAACAAGGTGTGACATCCTCTGCCCTTAACCCTCAACAAGAGTAAGTAAAAACTACAAAAAAAAACCTTTTAACAGGGTAAAAAGAACGTAGAAACCTCAGAGAGAGCCACATGTGAGGGATCCCTCTCCCAGGACGGACAGAAGTGCAATAGATGCCAAATGTAAAGGAGAACATCAGAAAGATAAGGGTATTTGCAGAATTGATTAGACTAAACACTTTGTAGCATAATGGAAGGTCAATGAATTGATGGAATATTGTCAGTAATGGTCGAGTATCGGAGGAGAAATATTATATATCAAGCAGTCTTGTTGTAATCATAGTCCATGGTCAGCAGCCACCATGATCATGATCCACCATGCCACTATAGTCCACAATCATTGTCCACTGCCGCCATTAGGATCCACCATCAGCTGCCACCTCAATCGAGGTCCACCACCACTATCAGATGCCAACACAATACAGGATCCGCCATTATTATCACAATCAGCCAGCTAGATACAGGATCCGCCATTATTATCAAGTTCAGCCAGCACGATACAGGATCCACCATTACGATCAGGATCTCTGATACCTGAGCCACCATCATAATCCACGATGTGGCCGCAGCCGCGGCCCTGGATCTGCGGACGATAAGGCAAAGGGACTCCGGGGAAGAAGTCAAGTCAGTAACATGTATTGATGAGATATTAATTTCTTTGATGTGATAAGGAGGGAGAAGAGGAAGGAGAAGCTGGGATGAGAAGCTCCGTGTGTCATGTGTCCCCGGACATTCTAGACCTATAGCAGCATAACTAAGAGCAAGTAAGCCTGAATTCTGGGAGCGCAGTGCTCTAGTGGGGTGATAAGGTACTATCTGCTCTTTGAGGTATAATGGTGCCATATTATTAAGGGCCTTGAAGGTGAGGAGGAGAATTTTAAATTCTATTCTAGATTTAACCGGAAGCCAGTGTAGCGAAGCTAAGTACAGGAGAAATGTGGTCTCTTTTCTTGGTTCTTGTCAGGACACGTGCTGCAGCATTTTGGACAAGCTGCTGTCTTTAATGACTTACTGCTGGAGCCTGATAATAAGGAATGACAATAATCAAGTCTGGATGTAACAAAGGCGTGGACTAGTTTTTCTGCATCTTTTTGAGAAAGGACATGTCTGATTTTTTAGATATTACACAAGTGAAAGAAGGCGGTCCTAGAAATTAGTTTTAGGTGAGAATTAAAGGACAAATCGGGATCGAAGATCACTCCCAAGTTCCTGACTGTTTCATTGGAAGCAAGGGCAATGTCGTCTAGCGCAGCTATATCATTAGATAATGTATCTCTAAGGTGTTTAGGGCCAAGTATTAGAACCTCTGTTTTATCTGAGTTTAATAAGAGAAAATTGCGGGTCATCCAGGTTTTTATGTCCTTGAGACATGGTTGGAGTTTAGTTAATTGATTACACTGTTCAGGTTTTATTGACAAGTATAACTGGGTGTCATCCGCATAGCAGTGGAAATTTACCGAGTGTGTCCTGATAATATTTCCTAGTGGAAGCATATATAATGAGAATAAAATTGGGCCGAGCACAGAGCCCTGTGGAACACCGTGGTTAACTTTGGTGCACACAGATGATTCATAATTAATTTGCACGAATTGGAATCGATCTGAAAAATAGGATTTAAACCAGTTTAGGGCGGTTCCTTTAATGCTAATTAACTGTTCTAGTCTCTGTAATAAAATTTGATGGTCAATGGTGTTGAATGCTGCACTAAGATCTAACAGAACGAGGACAGACACAAATCCCTGATCTGAAGCTATTAGAAGGTCATTAGTGACTTTTTCCAAGGCTGTCTCCGTGCTGTGATTGGCTCTAAACCCCGACTGAAAGTCTTCATATACATTACTTTCCTGGAGAAACTCACACAGCTGATTGGCTTCAACTTTTTCAAGGATTTTAGACAGGAAGGGGAGGTTGGATATCGGTCTGTAATTGGCTAAAACCTCTGGGTCCAGGGTGGATTTTTTGAGAAGGGGTTTGATTACAGCTAATTTAAAGGACTGTGGTACATATCCTGATGATAATGACAGATTGATTGTGTTCAGTAACGTACTATCAATTAGGGGCAGAATTTCTTTGAGTAAGTTTGTAGGAATGGGATCTAAGATACAAGTTGTTAGAACATGAGATTATTTTGGTCAGCTGATCAAGGGTGATCAGAGAGAAGCTGTCTAAATAATTGGTAAGATTATCAGCTGAGAAAGGGTATTAGTGCCAACTGAGGGCAGGAGATGGTTGATTTTATTTCTAATAGTTAGAATGTTATCATTAAAGAAGGTCATAAAGATATTGCTATTCAGGGATCGAGGAATACTGGGTTCGGTGGAGGTGTGACTCTCTGTCAGCCTGGCTACAGTGCTGAAGAGAAACCTGGGGTTGTTTTTATTTTCTTCTATTAATTTGGAGTGGTAAGCAGCTCTTGCTTTGTGGAGGGCCTTCGTATATGCTTTAACACTATCTTTCCAGGCTAGGTGATTTTCAACATGGTTGCTGGAGCGCCCCTTTCTTTCTAGTTTTCTTGACGCTTGTCATTGTGTTGGAATTATACCACGGAGCTAATTTACTATATTTTACACGTTTCTTTTTTCGAGGCGCTATTGAGTCTAATGTTAATTGTAATGACTTTACAGAGCTATCGACAAGATGGGGTTTTTAAAGAATTTGTTGGTTATATCGACAGATAATACGGGTTTAAATGTAATTGGAATTATTTCCTTAAATTTAACCCTCAACAAGTGTAAGGAAAAACAACCAAAAAACTCTCTTAACAGGGGAAAAAACATAGAAACCTCAGAGGGAGCCACATGTGAGGGATCCCCTATCCAGAATGGACAGAAGTTCAATAGATGCCATGTGCTACTAAGAACGTCAGCAAAATAAGATTATTTACAACATTGATAACAAGAAACATGATGGAAAAGTGTGTCAATGTTTAAAGTATTTATACATAAGAAACTTTCTGATAGAGATGAAGGGAGCAGCAATGACAAATTAATTGAGGAGTCACTGTTAGTAATGGTATAATATAAGTATGCTTGTATGCTTGACATCCTTAGTTATACATTTTGTTGTTTGGATAGATTTTTATTTCCTTGGTTAGTACGACTGACTGCACACATAACTCGATGTGGTCTGTTATTACAGTTGATATTTCAACCAAGGAGCCATGATGAAACTCCTCCCACACTATACATCCTTAAAGCTTTTCTATACTGTCAGATAACTTAACTCTAATTACTTTCTTCTCTGGTTTTCTACTTTTCAGTTTAGACTTATATTTTGGTACCAGATGGACCACATTATGACCTCTGTGGTTTGTTGCTGAGTGGATAGTATCCAGTGTGTTTTTCAGAGTAAACAGGTGGGCTTTTGCAGGACAAACAGGACTGCATTTTATAGGGTTTATCTATTTATAGTTTGTCTTGTCAGTTTACCTGTCAGTGTCATAGCAATCCCTAGTGTGTTTTCAGTCAGTGTATGACCATGCTTTATTTTCTGTGATTTTGTTATCTTGCCTAGCATATTCTAATTGATCACCTGTGGGCAGAACTTGAAAAGACAGAATATAGACCCTTTACTGGTATTTTTCTTTTGGGAAGTCTGCATTTGGGTCCTCGCCTGTTTCTGCTTTACAGTGTAGTTGACATTCACACACATTCATACAGTACTTATTTATCAAGCATTTTGTCTATCAGTCAGGATCATTTTGGGGTTCAGTCTAAATCACCAACCCTTCTGTTAGTGGACAACCCGCTCCACTGCCCTAGCTCCCATAACAATGGAGGTGCTGCCTTCTGCAACAAACTTTGTTTCTCCAATACATAACCATTATTTCATCCTTCACTTTAAGTTTAAATGATTTGCTTTTGAAAATGTTAATGTCAAATGTGCAGCTGTGCAATTTAGGCAGTCAATAATTAGCCCATGAGTGACCTATCAGTTACACACGAAAGGCAACAAGGTCTAGGGTAGAGATGCAGTACATTTTTCATCTTTATGAAATATGGAACATATATTGAAATATTGCAATGTGGTAAGACTATCAATACGTCACGACACAAATAAACGTGCACTACAGGTGACCTTTGTGTGGTTCATCAACAGTTAAAAAGAAAAGGACCCTGCTTTCTGTTAGATGCACTTCATGTTTTCATACTTAAGAGAAGAATTTTGCTGCTGTATGTTTTAATGGAATTCCAAGATAAGCGTTGTTTGGTTACAGTCCGTGCTGTGTGTGGATGTTCTTGATTTCTGCAGGCAGACATATCACCTTGTAGATCTAGAACAGTTCAGCCTCTGGTTAGCAGACATATGGTAATCGTTTTTCACTTATATCACTCATGATAAAATCTGTGTGTGTGTGTGTGTGAGTGTGCTTTTCATTCCTATAACAAACAGACTTGTCCAAACATGGGCAAACATATTACAAGCATATTGTTTGGGGGAAAGAATGTGTATCTGTGTTGTGTGTGTGTGTGTGTGTGTGTGTGTGTGTGTGTGTGCGTGTGTGAGGGTGTACGTTGAAAAGAGCAAAATAAGATTTTGAAGAAGCAGGAGCTTTTCCATACACATTCATATATGTGCACCATGATTCAGTATTTTCACTTACAGTGGACATCCACCAACCTGGAGTGGCTGATTTTTGTGTCATGCACTTCACACATAACATTAACTCAAAAAAGAGATGAACAGATTTCAAAAGAGCATTTGGAAAGTAGAAAATGTAACATTTGACCCTTGTCTTTGACCCTTGTCTAGAACTGAAGTGTCACTAAAGTTCATACTAAAGGTCATACTCAACACTGTCATTTTAATTTCGCAAATTCAAATGTGTTATAATTATTAAATATGAACATGGATTTAAAAAAATGGTGTAATCGGACATTTAACAAACTTCCAACAGCTTCAGTGAACAGTTTGCTTCTTTGTCATCTAATGGCTGACATATTCTTTACTCTGTAATTTGATACCAGTGAAATGACTACACTGCAGCAGGATCCTGAGTCAGAGGAAAGTGAAAATACATTTTCCGTCCTACCTTCCAACAAGGTTAGTCCTCATGGTTAATGTACAGTCATTTTTTTCTCCTACATATTGCCTTCCTCTGAAATCTGCAGTAGTACACTATTCACAATTCAACAGAACCATTCATAATGATATCTTGTAATAACAATGGAGACCATCCTATTACTGGAATGTGCAAATGGGTGTGTGTGTATGCATGGGTGTGGGAGAGAGAATATGTGTGTGACATTATATATCCATAGCTGCACACTATTACTGTACATTGCTCACGTCACTCCTCTCCAACTTATATGCACTGAGGCCAATTTCAAAGCACCACAGATCATTGTAGTGCTTTTGGACCACAGCTTGGGCAGTTAAATGTGAGGTATAGTTGCTGTTATTACCAAACACAACATAAATAAACTGACATAGAGAGAAAGCAGTGAGAGCCAACAAAAGTTATAGGGTCCACATTACACCTGTTTGTTTTCAGTCCAGCAAAATCAAATTCTGCCAAACTTTTCCTTCCACAGCCCGTTTAACTGACATAATGATTCCATCAAGTTCTGGCAGCAAGTCAGTATTTGTCAATGTGCTGTGAAAACACTTTTCCTTATCTTTTTTAGAATGTGCCTGCATAGAAAAAATATATAAATACATTTTTTTTTTTAAAGTTATATATTTTCTTCATCACTGTAGGTTTTCTTGATCCATGCTACCACAAACAATCCAATACTTTGCTGCTTCACCTGATCTCACCTTCATTACAAACCAAACTGAGACAGGAAATGCCTTTACAGTTTGCATCTCTGTAAATTTGTATACAACTCAGATCTATCTGTATTAACATGACTTAAATAAGTCAATCCGAAGAAAACTGTTTGGTTTCCATGTTGTCTTTTAGTTCAAACAATGTTTACCTCGTCAGCTTGACTAATGTTATATGTGTCAAAGAAGGTTGATAACACATTCAAAATAAAAATCATTGTCTTTAATGGTTCAGTAAACATGGGAATACACATGTGTTAGTATATGTGTGTGTGTGTCTGTTACCTGCCATAGAGGATACATTAATAATGGTGCCTCCTTCGTTGCCATACTCTTTACTCATGTGTTCCAGTGCCAAGTAGGTTCCCTTTATAACAGATGTCTACAAAGATAAAGAGACAAAATGGTCACAGCAGGCAAATTCAGCATGTTAAGCAGGAAGTGAAACTAAAAGTGATCAATGTGTGAACTGAAAGGTTAAGGTATTTATACTTGTGTTTGTAACTCAGGACATCTGTTGCTAACTGTGATACTAATACTGTCTGCGAAGCAAGGTGCTTTTGTAACCTCCATACTAAACCTTTATGAGAGTATACTCCTTATGCACATCATTCCAAAAAACATGAGATCCATTTTTATCTAAGACAGAAAGTAAAGACTCCCCTTAATACTGGGTCACTTAAATGCGATCAGGTGTAATTTATGTAATATATTGTATGTGATATACTTAAACAAAGAAAAACTAAACTAGAACACGATTCTACTTCTCCCCCAAAATTATTTTGAAAATTGATGTGTTCATTGGCTCATAAAAACAGGTCATAGTCACGCCGGGTAACCCGCAATAATGATTTTTATTAGTGTGTAAATTCACGGGTACTGGCACTGGTAAAAGTGAATTAAATGCAGGCGAATAGCAGGTGAGAACAAAACTATGTGGTTGCTGTAATTTTTTGCATCTATTTTGGAGGAGAAGCCTGGCCCATTATGAAGGTTAATTAGTTGGTTAGGATAAATAACTGTGTTGCTGAGCAACCAAGACCTGAACAATGAAGAACATTTAACTACTGTGACATTATTTCAACCTTTTTCGCCATTTCGCTATTTTAATGAAAACGGAGAACATGTTGTATGTGTCGTGAAGCCTCCAGCCAATTTGGACAAAATTCTAGAAGTGGTTTATTGGTGAAGGGAAACTGCAGCACCTGATTCAGAAAACTGCAGCTGTCCTGCTTCAGCAAGGTTCTAATATCATGTGATATGGTGGCATTCTGCAGTGTCTACGAAAGTTTCACAAAATTTCAAACCAGCGTACAATAATCACAGAAGTGGATTCAGTCAAATGTACCTTGGGTTTGAATTTACACATGTAACTTGAGTGTCAAGCACAGTGAGGGAACTTTAGGCAAAGGGTTTTATATTTACATATGTACACAGATGTTCACAAAACCTCCATTCTTCCATGTCTGTGTGTAAACTTTACCACTCATATCATTTGTTTACACTGTCAATTTTTTGTCTCTGTACACATTTTTGAATCTGATGTAGATTGATTTTACAGGTTTATAAAGTCTTACTGCCATCTTACCAAGTTGACTTGTATGGTCTTCTCCCAGTTCTTTTCATTGTTAATGCCAGCATTATTGATAACGATGTCCAGGCGACCAAACTGGTCCACAGTTCTCTGGAAGGCATCTAGCACAAATAAAAGTCATTTGTGAGTAACTTTAGAAACTGACATCATAAGAGCTGAAAACCAGGATTTTCAGCTTTAGCCCATTTCCTGAAAACTCCAGACCAGAACTGATGAATTTCTCCACTGTTATGCAATTAATTGATCAAGATTGACTGTGGAAAGAAGGGCAGAGGGAGAGGCACATATTGTAATTATTTTTGCATAATCATGCTTTCACATCCTTTATATTATAATCTAGCAACTTTTAGCTACATTTCAGAGAGCCAATAGCTACTTCTGGTGAGATTTGTTTGGCAACACTGGAGGCAGTGTGCAAGTCGATGTGTCTGATGTATGTACATGAAATCCCAGAGGTGGGCACTCACTGCCAAGGCTCTTTGAACTATGCTGCTTGCAGTGTGCCCTTTCTGTGTATGAAACGTCCTACAGATTTTTTTTACCATTCCAAGCGCCTCCTCAGTGCAGTCTATGTACTGCAAATGGTAGTTACTGCATCCCCTGAGCAAGCCGCGCCCCCGCTGTGACCCCCTTCCTTTTTCCAGCTAGAGGACCAAAAATCCACCCTGCTAAACTCACCCAAGCAGTGTAACCTTATGCCGATTCTTTGTTTCAGTAACATAATGTTATATTGACACCCAAAAGAACCAATCAGATTTCAAGTGGGAGGTTCAACAATGAAAAATAACCAATTACTTAAGTAAGAGATGGGTGGAGATTCCCAACAACTCACGCTTGCATAAAAGATGATGTTTTCACTGATCTCTTTAGTCTGTCCAGACAGGCTCTGGTTTATTTTGGTTGCTGTTTGTCTTTATTTCTTCACAGAAGATACACACAGACTGTATGGTACTCTGTGCTGTAGGCTGTGCACCTACAGTTATGGTTTATATATAGATTTAATTGAAAATGAAAATAAAACTGAGGAGCTGCAATGTTTAAATAATATAATGAAATGAGGAATATTCGTGGAGAAAACCTTATATAATTGGACAGAATTTTGTTTTGTATGCATTCTGCAATCGGTGATCAAAACGACTTTTATATTTGTATTTTGTTGTGATGATGATATTTATATGTGCATTTAGTTTTGATGATGATATTGTGAATTGTATGTTTAACATGTTTGTTGTTCAGACTCCTGGACAGATGTGAGAAAGAAGAAATCAGGGGCTCAGACAATCATGGGAGGATTTACATCAAGTCTGGATTTTGTCACTAGAATAAAGCTGTTGTTTTTTTATATTCTCTCCAGTTGCTACTTAAAAGGTTGCGTTGCTTTAAATGTTGCTGCTGCAAAGAATTGTGGTACAGCATTTTCTCCTTTCCTTTCATAAAGGATCCAGTGTTTACTATGCTAAAGGAGAGAAGACAGAAAGCATAGAAGCTCCTTTCCTTGTCATTTAGAGAATTTCAACACCTCCTATTATTGGGCCCCTAAAATACTTCTGGGTCATTTCACTCAGTTATGGACCCTCATAAGCAAAATGGAGTATTTGAACACACCCTCAGCCATTCTGTTACAGTGTCCACTGTCTGCTCTTATCTCCCCCCCCCCCCTCATCCTTTTAATTTATTTGCCTAATCACATCATGCTTAATGTGACAAGTCAGATGCATCCTATCTGACAAAGGCCTATTAGGTAATATCTCAGAAACGCAAGAAGGGAATGTCTTCATGTTTGAAAAAAACATTCACTTGGACTCAAAGATGAATGATTAAATTGTGGTCGTCAAAGGTCAACAGTCAAAGACCAAGATAACTGTGACATGACAAAATACATTTTTGGCCACAACTCAATATTTCATATGCTAGTTTTTTTACAAAATGTCTCACAACTCTCTAATAGGATAAAAAATAATTTTCAATCACTGTGATATCACAACGTTCTGTTAAAACATCTATCTGGTCATTTTTTTTACCTCCAGGATTGAAGATTGTGACCATACCTTATATTTCAACATATAATGAAATAATGTCACTAATGTTAAAACTTTCAAACTGTGGGGAGGGTGTAGGGTGTGTTTTAAATATGTGGCTTCTTTGCAACACCATACATATTTGAGGGACCATCTACTGTCATGGCTATATTTCCTCTAAAGTCCTCACTACATATGTTATTAGTCTGATTGACGTGGATGTAACCTCCAGCCTGACTGGTTGACAAGACACAATTCTAGTTTCATTTAGGCGGAATCCCACCTAAAACATGATCTCTTCGTCCAAATGTTTTTTATGTTTCGTAGAACTTGAAATTCTTTACAAAAGAATGTGTCAGTTTTTCCATTGCTGTCTTAACAATGAGGCAAGATCCCTTCACTGCACACATATTTTGTTTCCTTGTGTATGCGGCTAAACTGACTTAAAACATGTCGGCCACAGACACAAAAATGGATACGCATTGTGCTCTGAAAGAATGAGCCTTCACCTCGTTATTTATCTCCCCATGTGGGCAGACAGACATGGCTGGATAAACAGCTGCAGGGAGAAACCTGAGGTGGTAAAACCTGCATGTGTCATCACCTACCGCATTCCACACCTGGACAACCCCCAATTAGAAACAAACACACTCACCTGCCTGAGACACACACACACACACAAACACGCAGACATGCAGGCTAGCATGTACACACACACTGTGTCCATATCAACAGCAGTGCTATCACAAAGTTAGGAGCAACACCAAACAGCATTCCGCAGCCATTCGCCTGCAGGGATTGACTTTTTCAATGTCAGACAATGAAACCTTGTTCCTCTCTCTCGCTCTGTTCCCTGCTTCTTCTCTTCTTCTCTCACCCAGACACACCCACACACAAACACAAACACACACAACAGCAGTGGCAAAAGTGAAGAGCATGGAGCATTGTATATATCTATGTACACGTTGTGTGGTATAAGTATAATTTTAGCTTGACTGTTAAGGTAATGTTATGGTAAGAACCTCCTGCTTTGACAAAAGTCACAGATCATCCTTTTCAGTCTGCTTGACTGAGTATGCTGCTTTTTCACACCCTCTAACTGCGGCTGTCAACTCAAAGAGGCTCTCCAGGTTAAAGCTTCAAATGCTTGCTAAAAAGAGACCTGTGTTTTTGATGTTTTAATTCGCTTCATTCATC